>NW_026614585.1:9309150-9609212 GCF_030052815.1 Hevea brasiliensis
CACAATAATTCATCTTCTTCACATTTTTCCTGATATGCTTTCATTTGTTCAGAATCTTCTAGTGTTAGATGGTGAAATGACAAGCAAACTTGGATCAAGTATATAAGAAATTTTCAATATAGTAAGAATAGCATCTTGTCTTTCCAGCAAACATAATTTGTTCCAGCAAACATAATTTGTTCCATCAAAACGATCCAGTTTTACGAATTCTTGATTTATCACAGAAACAGCATTAAACTCCATTGTGATTAATACCTTAAAATTTTTGAGGCAGTGGGTGTAGAATAGATTTTGAAACATGATGAATCACTATCTTTAAGGTATTAATTGCCCTCACTAGATTGCTACATGGTTATAGTAATATACCTTCAGAATATAATAAAATCTAAAATCTGTAGACAGCAACTTCTGAAGATTTTCCTAAAAACTTTTGTACGAACAAAATTTAGAGGGACTAGAAGAGAAGAAGAAGAAAGAGGTAGTATATAAATTTGAACAAATTATCCATATTTATAGATAATGAAGAGTCATGGCATCTTTTTTAGATAAAGACATCTATTTATTTTCAACAGACACGACTGTTTGTATGTAATAGACATTTATTTCTTAACAGACACACCTACTTGCTAACAAACACATTTGTTCGTAATATATATGAAAAATAAAATAAAATAATTATTTTATTTCACACACATACATGCTAAGTGTTATCATAGAATAATATATATTTATTTAAATATATATAATTCTATATTTTCTTTTCCACTTCTTCCATTTCTTGTATTTTAACAATGTGAGAATTTTTTCTCTCTCTATTATCTAACATATAAACTATTTATAACACAAATTGCATGGGCTTTTTTGGTAATAAATCCTTTATCTTATTATTCATTTGTAGGCAAAAGAAGATATGGATAAACCAGGGCTTAAGGCAATGTTGCAAAAGGTTTTGCAACTCTATGCATCCAGAGTTCTCTCCAAACGTAGTTATGCAAGGAAAGGTAATTTTGTTGTTGTACTTGGTATATTCTTGGAACTTAGAAGTCTAACAAATGACCTGGCCTTTTGTTGTTTAACATGTCAAGATTCATAAAATGTGTGGAAATTACATTAGCAGCCTTGATGTTATTTTTAAATTGTTTTGGTTATTTTTTTTAAAACCTGGGGTGGCCTAGATGGTTCAACTGAAAGAAAAAAAAACAACTATTAATTGGCTCTTATTTTGGTGTGGAGTAGCCCTTTTAAACCTTGTGTTGGCAAAAGTTATGAATGCTTTTTGACTAATTGTCCTCACCTGCAACCTAGCCTGGTCATCAAACTTTGGCTTTGTGTTTCCATTTAAGTCGTAACAAACATTAGATTAAAGTCCATGGCACAAATTAGAGGCTTGAATCAAGATGTGTCTTTGCAAAAGTGTATATTATGCACTCTTTTAAGTATTCAATACTCTTCATCTAGATGTCAACTTTGAAAAAAAAAAAAAAGAATTAGTTTTCTATTTTGCATGAATTATTATATACTTGTATATTTTATGTTTAATATTTAACAGGTGTTTCTTAATTAAAGATTTATTATCTATAAAGCAAATGAATATTTCTATATGTTTATGATCTGATATTTAGCATTTTGAGGTTTGCTATATTGATCTCTTGAAGAAAGGTAACTACTAGAAGTTAAACAAATTTAGTTGTACTTTAAAGTGTTATCAACAGCGTGTTTAAGGGGGGTCAGTTCTGTTCAATGTTGTTAAAGCATATAAAACTATTGGGCATTCATCGAGTAGATTGAGTGGTTCATTAGCTCATAGCATGACCCTAGGTAACTGAATTTTTTAGCTTGACTTATGGTATTGTTTATTGGTCTTTTAAATCACTAAAGGCGTGTTTGGAAACTCAAAAAATGAAAGAATTCAAATGAATTGAATTCTATTTGACAAATTCTCATGTTTGGAATGTGTAAAATTAATATAATTCAATTTTTTTAGTGAAAAAAACTGTCATTTTAAATGAAATGAATTCATGCCAAAAGTGGCATGATTTTGCAAGAACTCAATTTATTTAATAAAGTGCTCTATTAAAAACCCAAAACACTTGTACTTTAATTTATGGGCCTGTTTAGCATTGCTGTTAAAACTGCTGTTGAGAAAATCACTTTTTTAAATATATTAGTTAGAGAGTATTAAAAAAATAATTTCAAATTAAATTTTATAAGTTTTAGTCATAAAAATACTAAAATAACAAAACAGCTTTTCTCAAACTGCTTTTTTCAACGTCATCTACAATTGTGCTTTTATCAGAAAAACAGTTTTAGCCCTTTAAACGCAATGTCAAACAGGCACTATGTTTGTTTCTTTGTAAATAAGGGGAAAATAGGGAAATAAGGGCATTTTTTTATTTGTCAATTATTCCAAAATCATTTCAAAATGTATTCCAAACACATGAATTTTCTTACAAAATCATTTGAATTGGATTCTTTTGATTGAATTGAATTGAACTCTAGCGCAGAAATTATTCTAAACGGGGCCTTTGGTTACTTTCATCTTCCCATAGTCTTGTATGGATTATATGCAGGTGAAGCTGGGTTTGTGGAATCAACTTCTGTGTCTGGATGTTTACTAATTTGTCAAATTTTATTTCCAGTTTGGGACAATTGAAAACTTTTCTGGCATAATATATTTAGCTGCTAAAGCTACTCCACTCCCTTTGTTTTTGGCTACAATCTATATTTCTCCTATTATTGCTGCTTTTATGCTCATCAATTGGATGCCTTGAATAGCTGTTGCTTGTCCATTTTGGTGGTGTAGGAGATGAAGTTCTGAAGGCCGAGCAGTTTCTTGAGACCATAATAAAAGGTTTCTACTGTCCCATTCATTACTATGCTTTAGAAAACACAGATGTAATTTATATCATTTAACTTTCATTAATTCTACTTTTAAAATGGAAAGATGCATAGCTCCTCAACTTCTTACAAGTGGTTTGTTTCTCATTTTATTCATTTTTGTGTATTTTTAGGCGTATGTGCAATTGTTTTGCTGTGTAAAAACTTTCTTTTCAAGCCAATATTTTGGTCCCGAGCCCATTATTTTTTTTGTGGAAATTGCAATGTATCGAAAGGATGATCTGCATGCATTGATTACTAAAGTCAACAGAATTGTTTTGTTAAATTACATATAAGAATATGTCAGATTCAGATGTAAATGTCTAGTGCAGTTGCAGGTTTCCTGGTGGGGCTACATTGAGATCCAAAATGCCTTTGTGGTATTACTATTATATTTCTGGCTCTGCCATGAACAGCTAGAATTCCAGCATGCTTATTGAACTAACACTTGGTTAAGAAGTTGCTGATTTCCGGTCTTAGTCTATGAACAACAGAGGAAATATATCTTCATGCCTCATATGAGTGATCGCCCTGAAGGCAATGTCCCAAATACTTGTTTTCCATTTTGTTGTATGCCTATTGATTTCAGAATTAGACAAAAAAAGATTTAGGTACTTGTAGACTGTGTCCTCAAGTAGTCCTATAATTGTCAATCACTGGGTTTTCATACGAGTGAGAAAGCAGAATATGGAGGTGGACAATCGTGTCTTGGTTTTGATGATGATATAGATTATACGGACAAGTACCCAAAAAAAAAAAAGAAGCACCCTAAAATTTCACACTTTGACTCTTAGGGTTCAATTTTTGATAGAATGGTAGAGCTTTAATCCATTAGCATTTTAAGGATGGATGCTCTAACCCCGTTGATCATGCTGATATGGCAATGTGCAATCAATATAATAAAATTATTTTTTATTCATTAAAAAATGTGAATTTAATTTTTTTTGTATTTTGTTAATTTTCATATTATTTATGGGACACAAAACAATTTTTTTTTAAAATATTATTGTTTAGAATTGCACTTCCACGTTAACATAACTAACGGCATTATGGTATTTGTGCTTAAAGTGCTAACAGAATAAAAAGCTAAGGGTATCATTTTGTCAAAAATTAAACTATGGGTCTAAAGTGTCAAAGTGCGAAATCTTAAGGTACCTTTTCATACTTTTAGATTATACTAAACTGCCTGCTTTCAGATTTAGTGTTTCTCATGTATCCTTTGTTTTATACTAAACTGCCTATTACATTTTTCATGTTTATGGAGTACTTCACAACTACAGATTTTTCCTAAACAATGTTAGACCTTAAGCCCTAAATGCATGTTGTTGCTGCAATTTGAAATTCTCAATCATACATAAAATAAGATATTTGAACTTATCAAGAGTCAAGACTACCTAGTAACTACAAGCATTTGCCTATTTAATGACCATCTTATATGCATGACATTGCCATACAATCAAGGAAGATTCAATTTAAGAATTATGTTGATTCAATTTTTCATTGTAAAATTAAGAAATTTATACTTCTAATATTTAGGAATATTTAAAGAGTTCTGTTCGGTTTAGTATTTTCCTAGTTAGTGTTGGTTTTATATTCCTAGTTAACATTGGTTTAGTATTTTCTTATTTTGGGACTCCTAATCTTTGTACTTGTAGGACTAGTTGTTAGACTATAAACACCAATGTAATCTAGGTATTTTGATAGAGAGTTCATTATTATTGATATTGACAATTGAATTGATAATTAATAAGAATTTGAGAATTTTGTTCCTTTCGTCTTTGTTCCATTGGTTCTACATCACATTGTCTATGCATTTTGACCAAGTGCAGACCATCAAAAGAGTTGTGTAGGATAATTATGATTTTTTTTTTTTTTTTGAGCAGGTGTAGGATAATTATGATTGTTTATGAGAATTATGTCTGCGTTACTTAAAAGACATTTTATTTGCTGCAGCTCCTGAGGAAGAGTGGAACAAGCTTTTAATTAATGGCATGACAATTGGCAAGGGAGAAATTTCTCCTGATGAATTATATGCTGTCATTAAGAAAAGAATTGAGCGGATGTTGATCAGAACAGTAAGAAAATCCTGGACATTAGATCTATGTTATTAATATTATAGTATCACTTTTGCTGATTACTGAATCTCTCTCTCTCTCTCTCTCTCTCTCTCAACGCACATGCTCACAGCACATATATAGAAACATACATTTTGACACATTTTTCATTTGTTTCTTAATCTCCCTCAGGAGGGAGGTTCTTACCAGCAGCGTGTTCTTAATGAATATCTCAAGGGCATTGAATCAAGAGCAGAGGAGATTGTCCAAATGCTTCAGGGCAAGCCATAAGATTAATAGAATCAAAAACAGATTCCATTAATGCTGTACAAAATCTGCAAAGAAGTTTCTCATTGGAATCAGAGAAGAAAGAAAAGAAGAGCATTTGAGAGGAAAGAAGCTATAGATTATGTGCAGCATGCTTATTGTATTTCAAAATGTCAGGTAATTATCTTCCACAGCCCCAAGATATCTTTTTTTTTTCCCCCTTTTCTGTTAGCCATTTTATGTATTTTTTTTCCTAAGAGTTGCCCATTCATATTTATTAGTCGTCGCACCGGTGAAAATAAAATAATAAAATATCTTTTCTCATATCATTTGTTTACCTTTGAGTTGCAGTTTTGCATGATTCACTTGCAATTTCTCCTGCAGATGCAATGCAAAAACAGTATCTGCCTTTGTTTTGATAATGAATTGTTACTTGTTTATCACATGAGCCTGTGAACACGTGGATACTTGTTTCCTATGGTTAGATCAAATCATAATTATATTCTTGTACTTTAGTAATAAGATGTTACAGAACTAATTAATATATCATGGCCTTTTTTTAAGGAAGGGCATCTCAGTGATCCTTCACTTGCACTGCTATGGTTGCCTTTGTTTTGCTTTGTAGACTTATGGAGAAGCTCTCCACTTGTTCCAATTCCAAATGCATCATAGGCCCTTAATTCTTATGCTAGAATTTAATTCAAATGATTTTAAAAGAAAATTCATATATTTAGAATAAATTCTAAAATGATAAAATTCATTTGAATTCTATAGTTTGAAAAAATTTGCTCTTGTTTACAAAGAAACAATAAGTAGGGGCATTTTGGGTTTTTAATAAAACACTTCATTAAAAAAAAATTAAATTTTAGTTTTTTTTGCATGAATTTATTATTTTTTTTAATTAGTTTTTTCATAACTAAGGTTGCGATTAAATGGTTGAATTTGAAATTTAGCATTTAAAATTCATCATTTACAATTTAGAACTTTTTTCATTTGAATTTTACTGATTGGTTAAGGGTGAAAATTTTAAATTCAAAATTATTGCATTTGAAATTTAATTATTTGGATTTGAAATTTAAATTTTTTTTAATAAAATAATATAGATTACCTTAGTGTGATGATTTTAAAGCTCGAAGGGAATAGGTGATTTTGAAACTGGAACCGAAGCTGAAATTGACTCGGTCAAATCCGAGATCCGAAACGATTCTCGGTGAACGGTGTTGTAATTGTACTGCTCCCTGAGCGGTCCTCGGCTCTCTTCTTGTCCTTGGGCATCGTCACGATTCGGGTTAGGCTTGGAATCAGACCAGGATTTTTTTTTTTTAATTTTACTGAATAATCAATTATAATTTGGCTCGTTCAAAATTGGAACCAGATTGAATTAGCCCTAAGCCAAAACCATCCTCGACCCAGTCTTTCAACCAACTTATAACTGAACTGGAAGTGTGAAGAACCAAAGTAGTGAAAAATCGACCCATTGGTCTGATTAAGGGTTACCCTCGGCCATAAATTGGAACTAGCATATGGGTAAGCTTATTTTACTCCTATAACCTGAAACGAAATTGTCGGTTCGACCTGTCGAGTGGGAAAGTAAATTAAGACGTAACCAGATGAAAAGTAGAATTAGAATAAAAAATCAAAACCAAAGCAGTGAAAATCAAAATTGGATTGAGCTAGAATTGAAATTCAATACCAAAACTAGGTAAACTTAGTTGAATTGAAACTGAAAACCAAAACTGGAAATCGAGTTGAATTGGAATTAGTAGGAACTAGTCCTTTCCTCACTCTATTGGATATCTGATCCTTAACTGTCTGTTTCGACCCGTAACTAGGGCTACATAAGGTGCCTTATTCGCTATCACAACGTCACCTGAAATTTGCTCAAATAACACCTTCTAGCTTGTCATTTGAAATTCATAATTTTAAACTTTAAATTCATATATGAATTTGAGTCAAATCTAAATTTATTTACTTTAGCTGTATTAAATATCTAATTTATATTAAATTTTTAATTCAAATAACTTGTGTTTAAATCCATCCATCTAACAGACCCTCAAAATAAATAAATTTTGTTAATTTTAAATATTTTAAATATGAGAATGTATTAAACAGAATTCAATTCATTTGAATTCTTTCAATTTTAAATTCTGTAAACATCAGTTTGAATTTTACATGAGTAGTTGGATAAAAAATACATCGGCCAGAATATTGCCCAACATATTAATTTACCCCAAAGTTTGTAAGTACAATAATTCACTAAGAAAATTACATTTTTTTTATTTTTATAAAATAAATTTTACTTTGTTAATAACTGCAATGAATTGTTAAATTTATTGAGAACTTCATTGAATAAAATAATAAAAAAGTATTAATTATGAAGCATTTAAATTCTATTATCTCCTAAGAAGGTCTTGTTATAGTCATTAAGGTGTCCTGAAAAAGACACAAAACTAATAAAAAATGTTTTCAATATTCATGATTGTTTTTAATTGTTGTATTGACAATAAAGTATTTGAAAGCTGCTGTTAATTAAAGCCACTTTATTATTGGGGTATAATTTATTTCTTGGCCAATGAACGCCTTTTTTAAGAAAAGAAAAAAAAATTATTGTTATTAAAAAAAAATTATTTTGCCACATCAGCGTATTAAACACCGTTAATTGTTTTATTATTACTGGTTTTTGAAGTACGTTGGACGAACATCAAAATACTTTATAATATATAATTATTTTATTTATATATAATAATTAAATATAAAAATGGTATTTAAATAATAAGATAAAATTTCTTAAAATATGATAATTTCATTATCTTTGATAATTATATTTTGTGAGAGTAATAATTTAAAATTTTTATGCATATTAATATATTTAGTATCAAATAATTTAATTATGTGTAACATTAGTGATGATATAGGTTTTAAAAAAATTATTATATCAATAAACATTACAGCTAATATTTTTAATTCTCCAAAATATAAAAAAAGATGATAATAAAATAAATTTTAAAAAAATAAAAATTTATTATACTATTCATTTTTGTTATCAATAATTTTTCACCTATTGTTGTTGGTATAATGTTTTATATAATTTTTTTTTCAAATATCATGATTTTCATCCTTCATTATTTTTAATATTTTTCTTTATATTAACAAATAATATAATTATTACATAAATAAAACTTTTGAAATTTACTAAGTTAAATAAAAGTATATAGTGTAATAATTTTACCAATATTAATTGATCCAAATTTTATGGAGAAAAAAAAAATTGTTCCAATTAGGGTGGTCATGAATCTGATTTCAAGATCGAATCATTGATTTTTATTTACGAAATTAGAGACTTGATATCATATCATAAGATTTCTAAATCTTAATTTCAATTATTTTTTTACATTTGAAAATTATTTTAATTTTTCAATTAAAAAAGTCAATTTGATCTTAAATTGAATAATTTAATTTCAATTTAAAACAAAAGTTAAAAATGTTCTTGTAACGACCTAAATTTTTTATAAATATTTTCTTTTATTAAGTTAATAATTTATTTATATTTTATTCATTATTTTAAAATTAATATTTTACAATGGTATTTTTATTAAACGAATATCATTTTTTTGCATGTATTATTATTATTATCATTATTATTATTTCATTTGTTAATTGTATTATTATTATTATTATTATTATTATTATTATTATTATTATTATCTATAATCCCCCCCCCCCCTTCTCTTTCTTCTTCCTCTTCCGTCACTCTCTTTCTCTCTAGCCTTTTTCACCCATTTCCTCCATTTTTTCTGACAACCACCCTCTACCACCGCCGGCAAGGAGTTCCCCCACCACCCCACGACGTTGGTGCACCACCAGCTGGCCGGAGAAGCACTAGGAGCGACGGCAAGTGATGGAGGAGAAAGAAAAATGAGCGCACAAGGCAGCCAACTTCCAGGGTGATTTTGACTTCATCCGACGTCCGATCGAGGTGATTCAGGTGGCGCTGGAAACCTTATTTCGAGAGCTTTCTTTTGATACCCATTTTGTAACATTTGGTGGTCGAATGAGTGAGATATGGAGAGAAATTTCAGATTTTTTAAGCTTTTTGGTCAGATCTAGGACGATCCAAGCGTTGCATCGATAATCCGAGACCACCTATGGACTCAGGAAGAGGAGAAGAACATTTTGGCATGATCAGATCCGACAGATGTTGCCGACAATCGACGGCCGTGTCACACCTTACCCCTTTGTAAGGCATAACATGATCTCGTAGTATACTCAATGAATCACTGAATTTCGTCTACCGATAATTCATTAAATACACTACAAGGGATTTTAACCCATTTCAATTCTTTTTAATTGGTAAAATAATGTTAAAGCATTATTTAAAAACCTTTAATTGGAGTTTAAACACTAAGTAAGAAATTTGGTAAATTTTATTTTTCGCAAATTTTATAAAAATTTCGGCAGAGTGCCGTCTATAATTGGGAAAAATAGTTCTTCTAATACCTGTAAAAACACTCCCAATAAATTTATTTTTCAACCTCAAACTCCAATATAGTCTCAAATCAACACAAGTCAACACAATCTCATTTCAAAATATACAACTCAACACAGTTCAATAAAATTCTTCATCATTACTTTTGATTTAATTTACATAAACAAGTCTCAATTTACAGAAAAAAAAAATCAAAAATAATATTATTACAGACTTTAATGTACAACTGCTCAATTAACTACATAGATACATATGAACAAAATAATATTTATATCAACTAATTTACAAAGGTATAAAGTAATACCCGTACAAAAATCCTCAATGTAGCTCCCCTGACAACTTAGCAGCTCACTCAGCTGCTTTATCCTTTCCCTTATCTGCCACAGCAAATAAAAGCTATCGCTGAGTAATGATTACTCAGTGGTGCACAATAAAAATTTAAAGATATTGAATATCAAAACATACATCCATAAACACAAATTTAAACCATTACACAAGATAATTCATAAAGTTCAAGTCAACTTTTGAAATTCCATTTTGTCAAATAATTTATAAATCACAGTGTTGCCAATCCATACACAACTTAGGTCATGACACAAAATTTTCGATCAATGCCGTGTTGTACACCACCATAAAGCAATCTCAACCCCACTAATCGAAATCAATGAGGGAGGTGGCTAGCTAGCTATATGAGTACTCATCCGATCTCAACCTCAACTGGCAAGTCAGAGAGGGAGGAATATAGTCGATCTCAACCCCGTTAACGGAGGAGGAATACAGCGACACTGTCATGCTAAGTGTGAATCCAAAATCAATTTAAAATCAAGTTATTCAAACATTTCATTCAAACATTAAGTAAATTCCCATTTCAAATTTCAATTCACAAAGTGGCAACACAGCATTTCTCAGGTCATTATTCAGCATAAATTATGTCAAAATATATTCAAATAAATTTTCTCATAGCAAATCAAAATTAAAAAGGTATTGTGCACAAACCTTGTATGAGTCGCCTCTAGGCCTTGACTCACTTTTCCTTATCATCCTTTCCAGTGTCTTTTTCAACTGAAACATACAATTTACAGTGTTCCAATATCATGTCTCATAATTAATCTAACAATTAATTTTATGCATACTTGAATGTATCCTTAAATTTGCTTAAAATAGAATTCTTTGTATTTGGTACTATTCATTGCACTATTCAAGTTAAAATGTTTACTTTTTCATGTTTAATAGGTATGTTCGTCCTAAATGCACTCACATACTACATTTTGAGTGTCAAATTTATTGGCATTGATTGCCATTCTAATTTCAACGCTTCCTAAGAGAAATTATAAATTTTCAGTTTTGGGTCACTGTTTTCTACTGTTCCATTGGTCTTGCTACAGTGGGAATTTGGCTAAATGTCCTTCATCAAAGTTGTTCCTTATTGTGTCTAGTTTATTTCCCTTTTTGAATCACTCCACTTAGAGTTTTGTAGCTCAAGTTATGTCTATTTTTCTAGAGCTGGCCGGATTGGTTACAACCCAGAAATTCTGGGCAATTATTGGTTCTGGCAGTTTTGAGCAACCAACTTTGGTTGACAATTTGACTTGGTTATGGGCAGATTTTGGGTTTGTGTTCTTCATAAAAGTTGTAGTACTATGTCATAGATTTCTAATGGTTCAAAAATCATGTCATTTGGACCTTTCTACACCAAGTTATGGCCAGTTGAACATGTACTGTTCATATGGTCAGTTTTGTGCAGTGGCAGTGTGCATTACCCGGATTTGACCTAATTTTACACCACTTTGTGTTCAGTTTTAGGGTTGGGTTTCTATATGAAAATTGTAGTTTTGGGTCTTAGTTTTCATCTCCAATTGGCCTCACACCAATTGGAGCAACCAATTTTCAGTTATGCTCTCTTGAGTTGACCAAGGTCAAACTGCCCAATTGGGGCAGCATCCATTCACCCTTTTCAATTCAATCTATGCATTCAATCACACTCCAAATGACCCCAATTGACCATTTCAAGCCTCAATTAGGTCCAATTGCATCAAATCCCAAAATTCCTAATTTTTCCCCAAAATTCAATGGTTCAAGAACCCTAATTCTCTACTTAGCACAATTCATGAAATTAGAGTATACCATACATCTTTACACACTCAATTGAGTTCACATACTTAATTAATTCCAAAATTTTTCATCAAATCCAATCTTTCCCTAGGCTGGCCGAATTCTCTATGGTCCATTTGCTCATCATTTTGTTTCAATTATCAATAATTTTTTTAACTTAGTTAAATTATCTAATCATAAATATAAGGAAAGAAATGAAAGAATCACTAATCTTATATGAAGTTTCCCAAAGCTTTAATTCCCTTCAATTTCCTTCTATTTCTTGCTCCCAATCTTATTTTCAAGACTCAAAATCAAGATTTAACTTGAGAAACTAGGAAATTTATGGTGTAATTTATGGTTTTGAAAGCTTAAATATAAGCTTTAATGGTGGAAAAATAAAAAGAGAGGGAGAGGAGAGAGGATGGCCACGGCAAGGAAGAAGAAAGAAGGGAAAATTTTTTTTCTTTTAATTTCAATTTTTGACTTTTTATGCTTTAATTATCCCCACAATTAATTTAATGAGAAATTAAAATTTTTTTATGGAGTCATGCTTAGGTCACTTGAATGATGTCATAATGCTTATTTTAATTTCTTTTCTTTTCCTTTGTTTTTCCATAACTTCTTCAATTTAAATCTATATTTCAAAATTTTAATTTCTCACATTTTATTGGACATTTAGGCCTAGAGTCACCTCTAAGGGTGAATTGACCAATTTGCCTCTCGCTGGTCTGATCCGGTTTTCCAATAACACTGTATTTCTTCCTAAACCCTGATCTAATTATTTGACCTGATTCTCAACTCTTTTCTGTGGTTTTCTCATTTTCACTAGCTTCGCAATTATTCTTAGGATTGCGGTATCACAATGTCCCGTACGAAATTAGGGTTACAACTGACCTCGCAGTCACTTCCCGGTACGATCACCGGTCGCTGTGACCCCCAGCTTATTTAACCTTTTATGCTTTATTTTCTGAATTTTATCATCATATAGTGGCTATTTATTTTCATTCAGGGCTTTTCTATATGACTTAAACATGGTCCTAATTCTCTTAATTGTCCGGACCGACACCGGTCACCGGAACAGTGAAATGCACAGGACTATGCATGTAGGGGTGTTACAATTCTCTCCCCCTTAAAATAAATTTTGTCTCGAAATTTTACCTAGTATTAATCTCTAAATAGTTGTGGGTACTGCTTCCTCATATCCTCCTCTAGTTCCCAAGTAGCTTCCTGGCCTGAATGATGGTTCCACAGCACTTTCACTAATGGTATTTGCTTGTTTCTTAGCTGCTTCACCTCATATGCTAGAATCTCAATAGGCTCTTCCTCATAAGTGAGGTCTGGATTTACCTCAATCTCCTCAATAAGTAGAACATAAGATGGGTCGGATCTATACCTCCTCAACATGGACACATGGAAGACATTATGTATCTTCTCTAGCTCTAGAGGTAGTGCCAATCTGTATGCCAAAGGACCCATTCTCTCCAGAACCTCATACGGTCCAATAAAACAAGGACTCAATTTCCCCTTTCTGCCAAATCTCATAATCTTCTTCCAAGGGGAAACCTTGAGGAATACCTTGTCACCCACTGTATATTCAATGTCTCTCCTCTTCAAATCAATATAGGACTTCTGTCGGTCTGATGCAGCCTTGAGTCGATCTCTGATAAGCTTAATCTTCTCCTCTGTCTGCTGAACAATCTCTAGGCCTATCAGCTTCCTTTCACTTACTTCATCCCAACACAGAGGAGTTCTGCACTTCTTGCCATACAAGGCTTCATATGGAGGCATCCTGATGCTTAATTGATAGTTGTTGTTGTAAGCAAACTCAATCAAAGGAAGATGTGTATCCCAACTACCTTCCAATTCAATCACACAAGCCCGTAGCATATCCTCCAATATCTGAATAACTCTCTCAGACTGGCCATCTGTCTGTGGATGGAATGCTGTACTGAAGTTCAATCTAGTTCCTAAGGCTCTCTGAAGATTACCCCAGAATCTATAAGTGAACCTTGGATCTCTATCTGACATAATCAACACTGGCACTCCATGCAGTCTCACAATCACATTAATATACAGCTTAGCCAATCTGTCCAGACTGTATTCCATCCTTACTGGTAGAAAGTGAGTAGACTTGATCAATCTATCCACAATAACCTACACTGCATCATGGCTTTTCTGTGTTCTGGGAAGTCCCATCACAAAATCCATTGTTATCCTTTCCCATTTCCACTCAGGCACTGGCAATAGATGTAACAAACCAGCTGGCACTTGATGCTCTGCCTTCACTTATTGTCAAGTTAGGCATTTAGACACGTACTTAGCTATGTCCTTCTTCATCCCATTCCACCAATAATGTTCTTTTACCCCCTCTATACATCTTAGTGCCACCAGGATGCATAGCAAAAAGAGAATCACGTGCTTCCTTCATAATGATTTGTTTCAATTCAACATCATTAGGAATGCACATTCTGCCCTGGTGTAGTAATAACCCATCATCATTCACAGAAAATTCAAATTTCTTGCCATAATGAGCTTCTTTCATTAATTTCTGATATTTCTCATCAGTTTGTGCAGCTCTTTTAATCTGATCAATCAATACTGGTTTCACTTGCCATGCAACTGTCATTTGCCCCTCATCATCAACCTCCAAACTAGCATGTAGTGCTTTCAACTTATGTATCATGGACAAAGGAGAGACCTTCAAACTAGCCATGGTTTTACGGCTCAGAGCATCGGCAACCACATTAGCTTTCCCTGGCTGGTAGTCTATCAGACAATCATAGTCTTTAATCAGCTCTAACCACCTCCTCTGTCTCAAATTCAACTCTTTCTGGGTGCCCAAGTACTTCAAGCTCTTGTGATCTGTGTAGATATAACACTTCTCCCCATACAGATAATGTCTCCAGATCTTCAGAGTGAATACAATAGCTGCAAGCTCCAAGTCATGTGTTGGGTAGTTTCACTCATGTGGTTTCAGCTGGCGTGATGCATAAGCAATGACATTTCGATCTTACATCAGTACACAGCCTAACCCATTGTGAGAAGCATCACTGTAAACTGTATATTCTTTACCCGGTGTAGGTAAAGTAAGGACTGGAGCTTCAGTCAAACATCTCTTCAATTCATCAAAACTCTGCTGACATTTATCAGTCCACTGAAATTTCACATATTTCCGAAGCAGTTTGGTTAGTAGAGATGCCAACATAGAAAATCCCTTCACAAACCTACGGTACTATCCAGCTAAACCTAGAAAACTACGGACTTCTGTAATATTCCTGGGTGGCTTCCAATTAAGGATAACTTCTATCTTACTGGGATCTACCTTAATACCCTCTACTGATACTATGTGCCCCAAGAAGGCAATTTCTTTCAGTCAAAATTCACATTTCGATAATTTGGCATACAACTATTTTTCTCTTAAGGCTTGCAACACAATCCTTAGGTGCCTATCATGCTCCTCTGCATTCCTCGAATACACCAAAATATCATCAATAAACACAACTATAAATTGGTCGAGGTATGGTCTGAAGATAGTGTTCATCAGATCCATAAAAGCAGCTGGAGCATTAGTTAACCCGAATGGCATAACCAGAAACTCATAGTGGCCATATCGAGTTCTAAAAGCAGTTTTTGGAATACTCTGCTCTTGCACCCTCAACTGGTAATAGCTCGATCTCAAATCAATTTTAGAGAATACAGCTGCACCTTTCAACTGATCAAACAAATCATCTATGTGGGGCAGTGGGTATCTGTTCTTTATTGTCACCTTATTCAACTGCCGGTAGTCGATACACAGATGGAGAGTGCCATCTTTCTTCTTAACAAACAACACTGGCGCTTCCCAAGGTGATACACTAGGGTGGATGAAACCCTTATCAAGCAACTCTTGCAACTGCACCTTCAACTCCTTCAATTCAACAGGTGCCATTCTGTATGGTGTAATGGAGATTGGGTCCACACCAGGCATAACCTCTATTTCAAACTGCACCACTCTTTCCATAGGTAATCCTGGCAATTTGTCAGGAAACACATCCGAAAAGTCGCATACTGTAGGAATGTCCTTCAATGCTGGACTCCCTACTTGGGTGTCTATCACATGAGCCAGATATGCTTCACACCCTCTTCGGATCATTTTTTTGGCAAGTGCAGCAGAAATAAGGTTTGATGGCAATAACTGCCTCTCTCCATAATTTACCATATCACCATACTGAGGGAGACCAAAAGTGACTGTCTTAGTCTACAATCAATCATTGCATGATGCCTGGCTAACTAATCCATGCCCAAGATAATATCATAATCTCTGAAGGGCATGTCTATCAAATCAGACAAAAATGTATGTCCTTGGATCACCAAAGGACAATCCTTATACATTTTGTTGACCCTAACCTGTTGTCCTAGCGGACTAGTTACTAGAACCTCAAAATCCATTTTTACAGAAGAAACAGTAGTCAAGCAAGCAATGTTGGCACTAACATATGAATATGTAGACCCTAAGTCAAACAATACATATACATCTTGATCAAAGATTGAGAAAGTACCAGCAACAATGTCAGAAGTTTCAGCCTCTTCTCTCTGCCGCATGGTGTATACTCTAGCCGGTGCACCCCTCGGTTCAGGCTGATTAACTGTGGCCTGACTGCAAGAGGAACTACCCCTGCCTCTGCCTCTGCTAACTGATGGAGAACCCCTCGGGGTAGAAGCTTGGGCTGATCCCTCGGATGTAGCAAATGGTCCAGAATGGCGTGCACTTGTACAGTCCTTAGCAAAGTGACCGGTCCCTTCACAGTTAAAACATGTGCCTGTGGCTCTATAGCATACTCCACGGTGTGTTCTGCCACATGTCCCACATACACGGACCGATAGCGCCCCTCTGGGTGTCTGCTGGGTCTGCTGAACAGATCAGGGTGGTCTCTATCCAGAAGATCTACCTCTACCAGACTTACATGAGCTAGATCCTCTAAAGTGCTTTCTCTTTCTTGACCCACTATCAGGAGCTTGATCACTACTCTTTCCCATCTTCTCTTTCTCTTCTAAACCCTTTTTAGGTGCCCCTTCCAATTTAATTCATTTTAATTCCAGTGATTGAGATATCAACTCGAAGAAATTTTTATGTTTGAATCCCACTACTTGCATCCTCAAACTGGGCTTCAAAGCAGCTTCAAACCTCTTACATCAATCCCTGGTGGTGGTAAGTAAATTTCCAGCATAATGACTTAATCTGGAGAAGTCTCTCTCATATTCTGCCACTGATCTATTTCCTTGCTTCAACCATAAAAATTCTTGTAATTTCATGTCTACATACGTGTCGGGGACCCATTTCTACCGGAATTCCCTCAGAAAATCAGACCATGTGAGGACTGGAGGCTTAACTAAGCTATGGGGGATGGTCTTCCACATTTCATAAGCATCCCCTTGAAGCAAAGAAATAGAGTACTCAAATTTCAATTCTTCTGTGCAGTGTAACTTCTTGAATACTCTTTCCATTCTCCACTATTTTGCTTCAAGCAGATCCACAGTTCCTTTAAACTCAGTAGCCCCAAATTTCATTAGTTTTTCATATTGCCTGGCTAGGGGCTGTGGTTGTACTGCAGGTGCTTGAGTTTGAGCTTGTGTTGGCAAATTCCCAGCCATTTACTGAAACAGTGCAGCCATCTGTTGAGCGAACTGAGCAGGAAACTGCGGCATTGGAGGAGCTGGAGTGGCTAACCCACTCACATTCTGGAGAGCTGGGGCTTCCCCCGGTGCCTCAGCCTCAACAGATTGCTCGACGGAATGATCTCATTCTTCCATTCCGATTTCAAATAAATTATCTACTTCCTGATAACAAACAAAAGGAGATTTATCTCCGTTAGTTCATATTCAAGATGTAAATATATCATATGTATCAACTAAGAACACTTGAGCAGTTGTACTTATCAAAGAACATATTCAAATTCATATTCAAAACTCATTTAAAAACCTAGCTCTGATACCACTAAAACATGTCATACCTTACCCCTTTGTAAGGCATAATATGATCTCGTAGTATACTCAATGAATCACCGAACTTCGTCTACCGATAATTCATTAAATACACTACAAGGGATTTTAACCCATTTCAATTCGTTTTAATTGGTAAAATAATGTTAAAGCATTATTTAAAAACCTTTAATTGGAGTTTAAACACTAAGTAAGAAATTTGGTAAATTTTACTTTCCACAAATTTTATAAAAATTTCGGCAGAGTGCCGTCTATAATTGAAAAAAACAGTTCTTCTAACACCTATAAAAACACTCCCAATAAATTTATTTTTCAACCTCAAACTCCAATATAGTCTCAAATCAACACAAGTCAACACAATCTCATTTCAAAATATACAACTCAACACAATTCAATAAAATTTTTCATCATTACTTTTGATTTAATTTACATAAACAAGTCTCAATTTACAGAAAAAAAATCAAAAATAATATTATTACAGACTTTAATGTACAACTGCTCAATTAACTACATAGATACATATGAACAAAATAATATTTACATCAACTAATTTACAAGGGTATAAAGCAATACCCGTACAAAAATCCTCAATGTAGCTCCCCTGACAAACTTAGCAGCTCACTCAGCTGCTTTATCCTTTCCCTTATCTGCGACAGCAAATAAAAGCTATCGCTGTGTAATTGATTACTCAGTGGTGTACAATAAAAATTTAAAGATATTGAATATCAAAACATACATCCATAAACACAAATTTAAACCATTGCACAAGATAATTCATAAAGTTCAAGTTAACTTTTAAAATTCCATTTTGTCAAATAATTTATAAATCACAGTGTTGCCAATCAAACACAACTTAGGTTATGACTCAAAATTTTCGATCAATGCCATGTTGCACACTATGACAAAGCAATCTCAACCCCACTAATCAAAATCAATGAGAGAGGTGGCTAACTAGCTATACGAGTACTCAATCGATCTCAACCTCAACTGGCAAGCCAGAGAGGGAGGAATATAGTTGATCTCAACCCCGTAAACGGAGGAGCAATACAGTGATACTGTCATGCTAAGTGTGAATCCAAAACCAATTTAAAATCAAGTTATTCAAACATTTCATTCAAACATTAAGTAAATTCCCATTTCAAATTTCAATTCACAAAGTGGCAACACAGCATTTCTCAGGTCATTATTCAACATAAATTATGTCAAAATATATTCAAATAAATTTTCTCATAGCAAATCAAAATTGAAAAGGTATTGTGCACAAACCTTGTATGAGTCGCCTCTAGGCCTTAACTCACTTTTCCTTATCGTCCTTTCCAATGTCTTTTTCAAATGAAACACACAATTTACAGTGTTTCAATATCATATCTCATAATTAATCTAACAATTAATTTCATGCATACTTGAATGTATCCTTAAATTTGCTTAAAATAGAATTTTTTGTTGCACTATTCAAGTTAAAATATTGACTTTTTCATGTTTAATAGGTATGTTGGTCCTAAATGCACTCAAATACTACATTTTGAGTGTCAAATTTATTGGCATTGATTGTCATTCTAATTTCAATGCTTCCTAAGAGAAATTGTAAATTTTCAGTTTTGGGTCACTGTTTTCTACTGTTCCATTGGTTTTGCTACAGTGGGAATTTGGCTAAATGTCCTTCATCAAAGTTGTTTCTTATTGTGTCTAATTTATTTTCCTTTCTGAATCACTCCATTTAGAGTTTTGTAGCTCAAGTTATGCCTATTTTTCTAGAGCTGACCAGATTGGTTGCAACCCAGAAATTCTGGGCAATTATTGGTTCTGGCTGTTTTGAGCAATCAACTTTGGTTGACAATATGACTTAGTTATGGGTAGATTTTGAGTTTCTATTCTTCATAAAAGTTGTATTACTATGTCATAGCTTTCTAATGGTTCAAAAATCAGGTCATTTGGACCTTTATACACCAAGTTATGGAATTTGAACATGTACTGTTCATATGGTCAGTTTTGTGCAGTGGCAGTGTGCATTACCCGGATTTGACCTAATTTTACAACACTTTGTGTTTAGTTTTAGGGTTGGGTTTCTATATGAAAATTGTAGTTTTGGGTCTTAGTTTTCATCTCCAATTGACCTCACACTGATTGGAGCAACCAATTTTCAGTTATGCCCTCTTGAGTTGACCAAGGTCAAACTGCCCAATTGGGGCAGCATCCATTCACCCTTTTCAATTCAATCTATGCATTCAATCACACTCCAAATGACCCCAATTGACCATTTCAAGCCTTAATTAGGTCTAATTACATCAAATCCCAAAATCCCTAATTTTTTCCCCAAAATTCAATGGTTCAAGAACCCTAATTCTCTACTTAGCACAATTCATGAAATTAGAGTATACCATACATCTTTACACACTCAATTGAGTTCACATACTCAATTAATTCCAAAATTTTTCATCAAATCCAATCTTTCCCTAGGTTGGCCGAATTCTCTATGGTCCATTTACACATCATTTTGTTTCAATTATCAATAATTTTTTTAACTTAGTTAAATTATCTAATCATAAATATAAGGAAAGAAATGAAAGAATCACTAACATTATATGAAGTCTCCCAAATCTTTAATTCCCTTCAATTTCCTTCTATTTCTTGCTTCCAATCTTATTTTCAAGACTCAAAATCAAGATTTAATTTGAGGAACTAGTAAATTTATGGTGTAATTTATGCTTTTGAAAGCTTAAATATAAGCTTTAATGGTAGAAAAATAAAAAGAGAGGGAGAGGAGAGAGGATGGCCACGGCAAGGAAGAAGAAAGAAGGGAAATTTTTTTTTCTTTTAATTTCAATTTTTGACTTTTTATGCTTTAATTATCCTCACAATTAATTTAATGAGAAATTAAAATTTTTTTATGGAGTCATGCTTAGGTCACTTGAATGATGCCATAATGCTTATTTTAATTTCTTTTCTTTTCCTTTGTTTTTCCATAACTTCTTCAATTTAAATCTATATTTTGAAATTTTAATTTCTCACATTTTATTAGACATTTAGGCCTAGAGTCACCTCTAAGGGTGAATTGACTAATTTGCCTCTCGCCGGTCTAATCCGATTTTTCAATAACACTGTATTTCTTCCTAAACCTTGATCTAATTATTTGACCTGATTCTCAACTCTTTTCTACGGTTTTCTCATTTTCACTAGCTTCGCAATTATTCTTAGGACTGTGATGTCATAATGTCCCATACGAAATTGGGGTTACAACTAACCTTGCAGTCACTTCCCGGTACGGTCACCCATCGCTGTGACCCCCAGCTCATTTAACATTTTATGCTTTGTTTTCTGAATTTTCATTTCATCATCATATAGTGGCTATTTATTTTCATTCAGAGCTTTTCTATATGACTTAAACATGGTCCTAATCCTCTTAATTTTTTGAACCAACACGGGTCACTGGAACAGTGAAATGCACAGCAACACAAGATTATGCATGTAGAGGTGTTACAGGCCGGCCACCATGAACAGTAGTTTCGGCGGTTGCTCCGGCGAACTTTGGGGATGATTCAACTTCCAGACGCTTCCTCATAAATTTTTGAAATTTTTGAGACACATATAAGTTTTGGGTAAGATTATTTTCATTATTTCTTAGTCTATGGTGCTTAAATGCAGTGTTTCTTAAACAAGAAAAATTGGAGAAAAATTCTAAGAAAAATATATGATGAAAGTAAAATTATTTAGAGATGTTCTATGGTATTTGTTGAATTTTTAAGTGATTGTGAAATATTTTTGAAAAATATATATGGGTTTTAGTTAGATTTTTAGCATCTAAGCATATAAGATCATCTGACTTTATGGTATTTAAATTTTATATGATTGGTTAAAACTTGAGAATGGAGAGTTAAATATGTGAATGTTGATTTGGATTGAATTAGGAACATATTAGCTGTCGAAAACTTATAAAATTGAGTAATAGTCTTGAATAAAAATTCATAAAATATTCGGAGATTATTAGAAAACTAAAATTCCTTTTGCAATAGCCTTGTAATATTGTTAAGGACTACGGGACAAAATTTTAGAATTTTTAGAGCTTGTTTGAGTAATTTTTGCAAAAAAAGTTATTTTCAAGATTGTGATTTTCAAGATTGTGAGTATTGACTATTTTGGAGGGCCCAGGAGGGGCCATATGACGTTGATGAGATATGATTGTGGAAATTGAGATTTGGAAGTGTTATTTAAATCTTTTTGCAGGTTGGATAGTTCCTGGATATAAGGAAAACTCTGTTGAATTTTTGACATAAATTAGGATGTGTTTGCCTCTTTAAATTATTTTTATTTGAATTAGCACTAATAAATTCACAATAAAATTATATAAGTGATCGGGGTCAACCATCTTCTTTCACCCAACCTCTACAGTAATCTCTGGTATATTGTGAGTAAAATATTGATTTTACTTATAATTTCAATATTATTATAAATGTTCAGGCATGCCCATGCATCACTTATAAATATATATTTATGTAGTTAAATATTAGGCACATTTTATATTGTATCTTTATTTGATGAAATGTTATGGATGTTGTTTTATGATAATTTTTAGTAGTGTGCATGTGTTGGCGTGCATGTGGTGTGTGATAGTGGATATGGACAGGACAGGTAGACGCGGCTGGAGCTTAACACGCTAGGACTTGATCCTTTTATGGATAAGTCGGGGTAGGCACGGCTCGAGATGATCTCGCTGGCCCCCGCATTTGGTCTATTAAGAGAAAGTCCGGCTTGAGATGTACTCGCTGGCAGAGGTTAGATTTAAGAGAGCTATATAGGGGATCAGCTTCCATATATATATATATATATATATATATATATATATATATATATATATATATATATATATATATATATATATTGTTTGAACACTATATGTGTGTGTGAGTGCTCCAAATTACTTCTTGTTGTTTATTATGTGATTTGTATGAAAACTATGAAAGTGTTGCATTCCACTTTTTAGGATACATTAGTTTTAGGTAGCTATAGAAATTGTACTTAAAATCGGTATTTTACTCTCTGAATCGAGCGCTCACTCCTGTTCACCCTATTTTTTCAGGCTATAGGAGAAGACTTTTTTCAGAATAACCTACTTCTTTCCTCGCAAGTTATCATTAATTACTTAATTGTATTATTATTCTCTAAATTTGTAATTTGGAACTCCGCATGTACTAGCAATAGCATTAATCTTGTAAAGAATTGTATGAATTTAAGTTTTTGTATTAATAAATAAATTTTTTTTATGATTTTTAAATAGTTTGTAAATAATATAATAGAGTTCAGCTGAGCTCCCCTAATTTTAGTTTTTTATCATTATTGAGTTAAGTTGGCCCGAAATAAAATTATAATAGTTTAATTTAAATTATTTTATACACATGTTGAGCCTAAATTGTGGGCCTAGTCATGGGTTTGGGAACAGTAAGGCTTACTACGGATCTCGGAGACTATATGCCGGCCTAGGTCCTAGTACCGGTCCGGCCCATAGGTTGGGTCGCGACAGTTCTATTTAAATTGATTCTAATGATATTTAAAATTTCAAATTAAAATGACTAATTTTAGTTTGATTTTGAATTTTAAACATATTATGGACACATCTAATTTGGCTTTATAGGTGACTATAAGCCATAAACATGTATGGGTTTGATTCTGATTTAAAGATTATATAACAATCAGAATCATATTAAAATTTGATAAAATTTCTATTAATATTTGATATGATTTCAGATTGATTTTTTGATATTTCAATTTTAATTTATTTATATTCTTAGTATTTTAATTGTAGTTCAATTTGATTAAATTTTAATTTAGATTTCGATCTTTGAAACAATTTTATACAATTATTATTATTATTATTAAACTTATATATAAATTACGTTAAGTTTTAAAGTTAGTTCTTAATAAATAATATATCATATATAATATATTTTTTAACTATTTTTAATTATATAAATTTTAATTATTGTGGGATATATATAATTAAGGATAAAATATTTTATACATACATATTAAAATATTTATAATTAAAAATTATAATATAATTTAATGTATTTATAATTAAAACTTAAAAAAAAACAAAAGAATGAATTTAATATTGATTTTTATGCAGCCTATAATTACAATATATAATCTTAATTATAAATAAATATAATCATATTAAAAGTAAGTAATATATTTAGAAAATAAAAAAAAATACACAGTCAGTTTTCATTTTAGTCAATAAAATTGTTAAATAATTTTCGAATTGGGCTAATTTATATATAAATAATGATTAAACATTAAGACGGTGTAATTTTTAATAGTCAAAATTTCAGTCATCATTTTAATTTTGTTAACAAATTTTCCGAATTTAACTTTATTTAAGAAAAATTTATGGTTGTATAATAAATTTTATGCGAAATAGAATAATAAGTTAAAATTATATTATATATGCCATTATGAAGCGGAATCCAAATTTCAATTCTCTTTGCACTCTAATTATCATTGACAATTAATTATATAAAATTGGTTTTCAAATAAATTGTCACGACCCAACCTATGGGGACAAGCACTAGGACTGGCGACCTAAAGCCCCAGGCGTAGTAAGCCTTAACTATTCATTTACCCAACTCTAAGGCCCATTTGGGTCCAATTTCAAGAAAACAAGCAGGCAGTCCGGCCATAAAATGAACTTACCAGCAGAGTTTTCGACTCACCCGACCTGTAAACACAATATATAGTCAATTGGGGAGCTCAGCTCACCCTCCACATACTCATCAACATAATAATAAATGGGAGCTCAGCTCCCTCATCCAATCCATCAAACATGCATATCATTATACGTTTACAGGTTCAACATGATAATAATATTACAGACCATAATCAAATAAATACTTCTAACACATGCGGAAATTCTAGGAGTAATTAAAATTACACAATTATCGATAAACAACCTGCGAAGGAGAAAAGCAGGTTAACCAAAATAAAATCCTCCTGTAGCCTGAAAAAAATATTGAACAGGAGTGAGCGTTCGACTCAGAGAGTAAAATATCAATTTTAACCATAATCCCTATAACTATCTAAAACTAATGCACCCTGTAGAGTGAAATGCAACATCAACAACATTTTCACATCATAACATCAAAAAGGTAATTTGGAGCACTCACACACCCTGTAGTATCAATCATAACATATGGGAGCTGATCCCCTATACAGCTCTCTTAAATCCAACCTGGTGCCAGCGAATTACTCAAGCTCGGACTTCCACTTAATAACCAAATCGAGGGTCCCAGCGAATTACTCAAGCCGTGACTACCCCGTCCTATCCATAGTCCACACCACATCACACGCACGCCAACGCACGCACACTGCTCCAAATTACCACAACAACATTCATGGCACATTAACAGTTATGAATGCAACATAAATCGTGCCTAGAGTTTAACTACATAAATATATGCATATAAGTGATGCATGGGCATGCTTGAACATATAATAATATCGAAATTACAATTAAAATTAATATTCTACTCACAGACTTGACGACAATCACTGTGGCGGCTGGGCGGAGGAAGAAGGCTGTCCCGGCTCACCTGACAATTTTTATTACAATCATTTAATAAATTTGACTCAATACAAACAAAGAAAAAGACCAATACGTCCTAAGTCGTGCCGAAAATCCGTAGTCTCCCTATACCTAGGACCTACCCAACCTGCAAAAGGGCTCAAAATACACTTCTATACTCACAATCCATATATCCACAACTCAATCACATCACACAGCCCCTCCTGGGCCCATCAAATCAATCATCCATCACAATATGTAAAATTTTAATTTAGTCCCTATAATTGACCATTTTTGCAAAAAGCCCAGCCAAATCACTCTAAAAATTCTAAAACTTTGCCCATGTCCTTTGCAATATTTCTAAGCTATTTCAATAAGAATCATTATTTTCTAAGCTACAACGCATATTTTACGGATTTTTAATCCTATTTAAGCACTAGAACATTACGTAAAAACAAGATTCGGGTTTACCTTTGCCAATTCCGACTTGAACGCGCTGGGGCGTCGACAATGAGGGCTAGCCAAAACCTCGGTCCAATTCGGAGACTTTTCCAGAAGCAGTGCATGCGGCGAATTTCGCAGGTCAATCGCCGAATTTCCGTGAATCGAGGATACCTACACGAAGCCCATAACACGGGGTTAGTACATAAATTTTTAGAATTTTCTAAGCTCATTTAATGCTCGGAAAAACCGCGAAGTTCGTGGGACCCACCGAAAAGCGGTGTCGGAAAAATTCGAAATTTATGTCGTTGCGGCTCTCGGCAGTGGAGCGTCTTTGGTAGCCTCGGTTTTCTCGTGGGATTCACGGTTTTAAATCCAACCAAAAGTCGAAATGGGCTAAAAACTTCCCGAGCAAAAATTGGACAAACCGCTCGATGGATTTCGGCGTTATTGGTGTCTATGGAAAGCTCTCGCCGAGTAGATGTTTTGAGACACAAGACCCGGTCCAATTGGTGCCCAGATCGGCCGGATTTGGCCGGGGAAGCCGAAACGCCGCGCGCGCTAGGGAGGGAGATCGCGCGAGTTTTCCGGCCATTGCTCTGGCCCGTTCAGGCCGGGATACCGGGAGGCGCGCCGCGAGGGTGACGCATGGGGTCCGATCCGGTCCGGTTCGATTCGGCCGGTTCGATTCAGAATACAAAATTTTGAATTTTTTTACTCTGCCTCGGGACCGAAAACGAGGTCCAAAAATTTCGAAAAAATTTCAGAAAACTCAGAAAAATACATAGACTCCAAATATATTTTTAGCTTTGCCACGTGGTCTTTAAATTAATTTTTAAAAATCATTAAAGTTTATATTTTCGGAAAATCGAACCTGATTTTTAAAATTCGAAAAATCTCAAAAAAATTCCTAAAATTTAAATAAAATTAAAATACCAAAAATGCCTATAAAATTTAAAATTTTGGGGTGTTACATAAATTAATTATATTTAATAAATTTTTTATTAATTAATTAAGTTAATAACATTTTTAAAAGAAGAGGAATGTTTGAAATTCTTTTTTATTATTAAGAATTTTAATTTAATTGTAATTTTTATATGATTAGAATTCTAATACTTTAGGATTTTATTTTTTTATTTAAATAGTAATAGTATTTTATAAATAGTAATTTTATAGGTATAATAAAGATATATTTATCCGTTCAAAAGTTCGTCCTCTCATTCGTATATTTATATATATTATAAATAAAACAGCAATTACATATATCTTTTAAAAGATGATATGCAAAACCTGATTTAATAATCATTTTTCAAAAATTGTGATTTAATATATTAAAAATTAAAATAGTATAAATTATAAAAATAAAATGAATTAATTAGTTTATTTTAAAATTTAAAATTAAATGACGTACATTTTATTCAATATAAATTTTATTAATTGCTATTAAATATTATTATATTTAAATAAAAATAATTAATAATTATTTAATGAATAAAATTTTAATTTAATTTTAATAATTATATAATTATTTAAAATTTTAATACAAATTTAAATTATAATTAACATAATTAATTACAATTTTATCATTAATAAAATGTTATACTATAATTTTAAAAATGTAAAATATAAAAAATAAATATTAAATTATATTATTAAAATATAAAAAAATTGCAACATGCACGAATAAAACTAATTTATATTACATATAAATATATGAAGGAAGAGAGAATATTAGGATTTCTAAAAATACCCATAATAATTTAGTGTTACAATAATGTAGAACTAAATTTAATTATTATTAAAATTAATTTATTTTAAATTTTTTATTATTTAAATTAATTAAGAGTTTATATTAATTTAAAATTATTAGTCAATAAATCCTAATCTAAATAAAATTAAGTTAATAATTAAAAAGAAAAAATAAAAGGCCAACATGAAAGCAAAAGACAAAAAAAATATGTCCTAACTTGATTAGAAAATAAATCCTTAATTAAGTGAAATTTTATATATAACTAATTTTTTTATATATGAATAATTGAAAATTTTGTAAATGATATTAATTTGTCATTAAATAAATATATAACCATATATTAATCTTAATTAATGAATATGTAAATTTAAATTTATTTTTAACTTCTATTATTTAAATTAGTTTAGAAATTATATAAATTTAAAGTTCTTGGCAATAAATCTATATGTAACCTATCTATAATTATATATAAATGTATGAAGAAAGGGAGAAATATTTGCATTGCCCAAAATGCCCTCTATGATTTATTAATATAATAATAAAAGATAAAATTTAATTGACTATTAAAAATTAATTTATTTTAAATTGTTAGTATTTAAATTAGTTTTATAGTTTATATAAATTTTAAATTCTTAATTCTATTTGTACTTAAATTCTATTTAATTGCCACTCAATGAATTTTTATTATAATTTAAAATAAATAAAAAATATCTTTCAATTTTTATATTGTTTATAATATTAAAAGATTTATAATGTCACAAAAATATAATTATAATAAAAAAATAAAAATAACAACCCTATCCTACAGAAAGTAAGTTTTTAATTTACAGTTATGATTAACTCAAAAATATAAAATTGCATTATTGTAGTGGAAATTTAAAAAAAAAAAGACTTCTTCCTATTTTTTTTTACTTTTTAATTTAATTATATTTTGCACATATTAATATAATTACAATATATTTATTTAAATAAAAAATAATAATTTAATTTAACTTGGATTAAATTAATATTGTTAAGTGAGTGTTTATCATAAAAGGGTAGTTTAATATTTTTTTCAATATATTATATTATATTATATTATATTATATTATATATATATATAATCATTATAAAATATAAATCGTTATACTCATTTTAAAAAATAGTCAAATCAAATATGTGTTATGATTTTTTTTGGATATTTTAATTGTAGTAACTTCTCTACTCTTTTCATTATAATATTTAAGAAAATTGATAAAGTTATAGAAAAATAATGTAATTTCTAATTCAAAATATTAAATTATCTTTATGTTATTAATTTAATTATTTTCATATAATATTTTAATTAGTTATTTATTATTATTATTATCATTATGAGAAATTAATAAAAAATTATTTATAAAAAAATTTAATTAATTATAAATATATACAAAAAATGTGCCGTGTACATTACAAGAAATTAATTAAAATATATAATTAAAGATTATCAAAAATACTCATAATAATTTAGTATTATGATAGTAAAAGATTTATTTTAGTTTATTTTAATTGATTAATAAAAATTAAATTAATAAATACATTAATTAATAAAATCTTAATAAAGAATAAGAATCCTAATAGAATTTTAAATCAATTTTCACATAATTAAACCTATAAATTTTAAAATCACAAATACGTATAATATAAATGTAATATAAAAGAATATAAAAGATAAAAAAAATTAAATAATACTTAATTAAGTTAATCAAAACCATTAATTTAAAAAATAAAATAAATTCTGAATATAGAAAAATTTTAACAATATATTCTTAAAAAATACAAAAAACAAGTTTATAAAATATTTTAACACTTATTAGTTAATTGAAGTAGAAATTTTTATAAAATTGTATAAAAAAAATAATAAATTATGAACATTTATAACTAATACAACGTGTAATATATGTTATAAAAAAAATTAGTATAATATAAATATATAAAATGTGGGACATTAGCTTTCCTAAAATACTTTTCATTATTTATAGTATTTATAATTTTATTTTTATTATTTAATTTAATTTTAGAGTTTATATAAATTTAAAATTTTTAGACTTATAAATTCATATATATATATATATATATATATATATATATATATATAACTATAAAAAAAAGACTTTTTAAGATTTATGAAAACAGAAAATTAAAATAATAAATTCACATTTTTAAGCGAATATTAAAATTTTCACTTTTTTTTAATTTATATATATTAAAAATGTTAAGGAAAAAAATTAAATCATTTACAATATTGCAAAATACAAATAAACTAAAAAATTTTAAGAAAAACCATTTAAAAAAAAAAAGAAATAAGAACAATTAAATATTAGTCCTTTTATAATAGAATTCTACCTTAACTTCATAAATAATATTAATATAGTCTATAAAAAATAATATTATATGACTTCTTAATAAACACAGCAAATTAAAAAAATATATTTTACAGATATTTTTTTCCTTTGATCATTCATAATTTTTAATATATTTTAAAATAAATCTATAAAAAATATATATATATATTATAAAAATACAGATAAAATAAAAAATTAAAAAAAGGAGTTAAAAAAAATTAAATAGACATTTTCTAAAAGAATTATACCTTAACTTAATAAAATATATAAATATATTTTAAAACTAAAATTAGTAATATAAGAGAATAAATATTATATGAATTTTTAATAAACACATTAAATTAAAAAGAGATATTTTTGGACTTATTTTTTTTTATCTTTCATAATTTTTTAAAATATCTTAAACTAAATAGAATTGTATAAATATACATAAAAATAGTATTAAATTATTATATTAAAAATAAATATGATAATAAAAATTTAAATGAATGAGTTTGGTGTATTGTTTTTTTTTTAATTTTAATATTAAAAAAATTAATAAAATGTTCAAATTTAAATTTTTTAATTTATATTGTGTTTGGGCAATTTAGATGAAGGAATAGTAGAATTATATTTGGATTTTTAATTTCTTATATTTTGATGGCTTATAATGGTAAATTCAACTAATTAATTAGTTTAACACGTATTTGAAAGACTGAAATTTATCTAATTATTTTAAATTAATTTAAATATTATATAGAAGATAGTATATTTTAAAGTTTTGATTAAATATATTTAATATGAGGGTAGACTAAATATATTTCCACACATTTGTGTTTTGAGTTCATCCAGATAATTACTCAAGCTTACACTAAAATTGACATATAATTTTGTTAAACTTCATATATTTGGTACAAAATTAAATGTTATCTCTTTTAATCTCTCATTAATATTGTTCAAATATTTTAAAATATTAGATTAATTTTTACTTCATTAATATTAATATATTCTTAAGAATTAAATGTTAATCTTGAAGGATCTGATTAACAATTATATCCTTTAAGTTAAAAGTCGCAAGTTAATATTTATCCTTTAATTTTTTTTAGCTTTCTACTAATCATTCCCTTGAAGTTTACACTTCCCAAATCTGGTCAAGGTAACTTTTAAAAGAAAGCAAGTTAAACTCACAAATAAGGATTAAGGGAAAAGTATTTCTGGGAGTTTCTAACATACTTTATTATTTATAAAAAAAATAATAATTTTATTAATAACTATTATTGAATATATTGATAAAATATAATTTAATAATAAAAGAATATAATATAATTAAAATAATTAAAATAATAATAATAATAATAATAGACGCTGTCTTTTTTATTTAATGGAATAAAAAATGTTTTCACTATTAAACTAAGGATAAATTATTATTTAGTTAATATATTTTAACAAAACTAACTATTTGTCTCTATATTTAAAAAAAATATATAGTATTTAGGCTCTGTATTTTGCTTTCGTTAAATTGTTTAGTCCCTCCGTCAATTTTTTCATTAGTCAATATTGATCAAACTACTATTTGGTTCCTTTATTTCAGTAAAACTAATTAGTTAGTACTTATATTTTGGAAAAAATATATTGGTTAATCCTTTTAATTTAACTCTGTTAACTATTTAATCCCATAATGATTTTTTATACCTAAATGACTCTAATCATTTCCCTCTCTCTTATCTTCCCTTATTTCTCTCTCCTCATATTTCTTCTTCTCTACGCTCGTGTTATGACTCAATTTTATGGATCAGACCAATACTAGGACTTGGGCTAGCGTAAAACCCCCGAGGCCCATAATAAGCCCCACTATTATTAAATCTATAACCAGGCCCAAATTCAAAGCCCAAAATATAGAAAAAAAAATGAAATATTATAAATCAATTTGGCCAACTCAATCAAATAACCATCAAAATCCACAACTAGAGGATCTCAGCACAAACCTGATAGTAAAATGCATAAACCATTTAACTATTTAGTCTCATAATTATTTTTTATACCTAAATGACTCTAATCCTTTCCCTCTCTCTTATCTTCCCTTATTTCTCTCTCCTCATATTTCTTCTTCTCTACGCTCGTGTCATGACTTGATTTTATGGGTTAGACTAACACTAGGACCTAGGCTAGCGTAAAGCCCCCGAAGTCCGTAGTAAGCCCCACTATTTTCAAATATATAACCAGGCCCAGAATCAAAGACCAAAATACATAAAAATAAAATAAAATATTATAAATCAATTTGGCCAACTCAATCAAATAACCATCAAAATCCACAACTGGGGGAGCTTAGCTCAACCCTGATAGCAACATGCGTAAACCATTTAATTTTCATTACTTAATACAATAAATATATACATTTATGTCACAATAGAGTTCTAAAAATTGAATAAATAGATAAATAAATAAACACAATTAAAATTACTAACTAAAAAGCACCCCAACCTGCGAAGAAAATAAACTTGCTCCTCCTGCAACATGAAAAAATACTTGAACAAGAATGAGCACTTGACTCAAAGAGTTTTGATATTGATTATAGATGTAAATTTTATAACTACCTAAAACTAATACAATCTTACTATGAAATGCACATCCATCACATATAATACATAACTCATCCAATATTCACACGAGAAGATAATTTGGCGCTACTCAAGCACCCAATGTATCATATTAATACATAAATATGATAACTGATTCCTTATGCAGCTCTCTCAATTCAAATATTGCCAGTGAGCTTAACTCAAACTGAACTTTCACTTAAATCCAAGTGCAGAAGTCAGCGAGATCAATTCAAAACCGTGCTTCACCCTAACTTTCCATAACCTTAAGGTCCAAGTTCCAGCGAGACTAGCTCAAGCCACAACCATCTATTCAAATCCATATCTATCACATGCCAAATACAACACACACAGAGCTCCAAATTATCCTCAGGGCGGCAAATATAAATAATTATCAATAAATAAATATGCAATAATAAGAATGCTCCTAATTTATTTAACTAAGTATATAAATATATTTATAAAATATATGAGCAAGCTAAATGTAAAAAATATTGAAATTACAAAAAAATAAATAATATCTAACTCATAGGCTAGTTAACTCAATTACAGCTGGTCCGGTTAGAAAGAAAAGATGGCTGGCCTAATCACCATTGTAAAAATTGCTACCTGAAAAGCATCCAGAGCGTTTGAAAATGCTGGAAATGATTGTAATATTGACTATGTTTAGGGACAAATCACCAGACATCCCATCGATCCGAGTGCATATCCGGGATGCCCATGAGCTACTGATAACGGATTCGCTAACTTTGCTTTGATTGCTTGATATCAGTTGTGTGAAACCCCTTACCCGTCTACAGTATAGCCAAGCAAGATATGTCATACAGTGTACCGAAACACCTTATTTTATCTCATTTATTTTTATTCTTTCTCAATTTATTCCTTCATAGTTATGAAGTGCAATTTGTGAAATTTAACTCATTTAAGTCATTTATTAAAATTATAAATTCATTTGAGGTTCAGAAAATTTTATAAAAAATCCGGCAGAGTACCGGCTAAAAATGAATAAATTAGTTCTTTGGAACCTGTGAAAAACACTTTCAATACATTTTCAACCATTCTCAAACTCTATTATATCAACATAATCTCAATATTCTCAACCATTTCTCAATACTTCTTCTATTTGACATTTATTCATTTCACATGATAATCATGTTCAAATCATAAATAAATACTAAATTTTCATTTACAAACACAAATTACAAATATTTGCATTAATACCAAAATATATTACATGAGTTTTAACTATACATGAGAAAATAAAAGTTTAATTACAAAATACAAATAGTACAAAATACCAAAATGGGACCTAGTGTCTTACAAATGCACTGTAGTCTGTGAGGTGACATGGATACTATGTATATTTGTATACAAGTCTCACCCAGTCTGTAGTCTGCTGGGCTCTCTGTCAGTCTCTCCAGAACCTACGCATGGTAAAAAGCAACACGCAAAGCAATAAAGCTTAGTGGCGCTAATAATAAAATAAACAGAACTAAAAAGAAAATAAATATGCGGTGTATATGTTGATTTCTCATATAGACAATTTATTTGTAATATTATTTATATGGCGTTGTTTATATTAGTTATTTACTTAAATTTATCCATTTCCATTTTGGTTGCTCAAGTAACCTATAATGGATGACTGAATTGGATAAACGAGTAAACTGGCACTGGGTATCAAGTACCTCGGGCCGTCACACCATCGATCACAATGTGTCTCCCGGTATGTAACAGAATAGCTAATAAGCTATAATAAACATTGGGTACAAGGCCAAATATCACACTGATATCAAAATGGCTAAAAGCTATAAAATCACATAATGGCATAATGCCATATACAGTACAGCTAACTGAACCCTATTGGCATGCCAACATATCCAAACCAATCTTACTAGGTGTACTAGGGCATATTACAAAGTTATTTCTTGAATATTTGTACTTAACATGTAAGGTTACTATTCATTTAGTCATTTAAGTCAAAATATTGACTCTTTCATATATAATAGTTGCATGAATTCTAATTACATAAATTTACCACATTTTGGTTCCCAAAAGTGTTGGCATTAGTTGCCAATCAATACTTCTAACCAATGGAACATAAATTAAAAATTTCAGTTTTTGGTGCTATAGTTCACTATTTCATTAGGCCATTCTACAGTGAGAATTTGACTAAATGTTCTTAATCAAAGTTGTTCCTTATTGTGTCTAGTTACATTTCACTTTTTGAATCACTCCATTTGGAGTTTTCTAGATCAAGTTATTGCTATTTCACCATAACTGGTGGGATTGCCTTTATCCAGAATTTCTGGGCAATTTTTGGTTCTGCCAGATTTGGTAGTTCGATTTTGGCTAGCAATTTCATTTAGTTAAGTCCAGAATTTGATTTTGTGTTCTACATGAAAGTTGTTCTAATTTGCCTAAGCTTTCCATTGATATAAACTTCATGTCAATTGGACCTTTTTACACTGAGTTATGCCTAAATAAATTAACACTATTCATTTGGTCATTTTGTCCAGGTAGAATTTGTGCTACCCGGATTTGGTCAATTTTTAAAGCATCCTAAGTTTATTTTCTGGACAGGTTTCCTTCATCAAAGTTATGTCATTATGTGTCTAATTTCATGTCCAATTGGCCTTGCACCAATTGATCCTACACAACTCAAGTTATAGCTACCCAAACTTACTGGACTCACATCCAGTCCTGCAGGGCACATTGGACAGTATATATAAAATCAATTCCCTTGGCACTATTCACTCAATTAACATGACCAAATGGTCACTAATTGCCCATTATAACCTCTTTTCACTAATACATAAACAAAATCCAAATTTTGGTGCCCAAACCTTAACTCTAACAATTTCAATTCTCTATATATATACAATCCATGAATTTAAATGCCAAAATCATATTCAATGGCAGCCATACATAACTATTATGCAATTAAATTGATGAAATCCTAGGTATCCTAAGGCTGTTGAAATTTCATGGGGCAAGTTCATGCATCTTTAATTCATTTTTCATCAAATTTTTAACTTAACTCAACTTAAATTCATGCTTAGAAGAGAGTAGAAGCAAGGAAATTGGCACTAACCTTAACTTAGTCACTTACCAAGACTTCAAAACTTCACTTTCTTCCTTTCTTTTTGCTATCCAAAGTTTGCTCTAGATGTGAGGATGAGTTTTTGCGAAGGGAAGTTAGGGTTTTGAAGTGGTTTTAGGGGTAGAACATAAGCTTGAAAGGGTGCTTCAATGGTGGTTTCTCTCTCTCTCTCTCTCTCTCTCTCTCTCTCTCTCTCTCTCTCTATAAATTCGGCTGCCCAAGGTTGAAGATGCCTGTTTAGTTTTTAAATTTTTATTTTCTTTTATTCATGTTTAAGTAGTATATAGTGATGTGTCAAAATTTAGTTGGGTGAAAATATTTTAATTGTATCATGCTTATGTCATAATTATGACTTTTATTTCATTTTCTTTTCTTTTCTTTTATACTCATTTTTAATTAAATTTTTAGTAATATTTATTCACATTTTATGTCATAATAATTATTTACTTAACTGGACAAGTTGGTCAAAAATCGTCTCTGAAGGCGAAATGACCAAAATGCCCTCCATTTGGCTTAAGGAGCCAAAACTGTCTGTACCGATTGATAAAATTCCAGAAGCATTTTCTTGGCATTCTAATACCATAGAAACCTCAATGACTCTTCTCTGGAGTCCCAAAAATTATTTCATAAATTTTTCGCCGGGTTTAGGGCTCCTAGGTTACCCAACTTTCCACTAGGTTACCTATCGCTAGGGCACCAGCTCATTTAACTTGGTTATATTTTATTTCTAAAATTTTTCTAAATTTTTCTTATTAATATTTGAGTTATTTATGACTCCTCACTATAGTCTAAATATTTTTCAAACGTTCTAGCTATCCAGACCAACACCGGTCACCGGAACAGTGGAATATACGGAATTGCTACAATAAGGGTGTTACAAGCTGATTTAATTTATGCTGTCTAATGAGCATCTTCTTCATCTGATCTCCGATCAGGGTGTAACTGGTGTCAAAACGAAGCTTGAGGAGTGTAGATCCCGATCCTTGGGTCTGATCGTCCAAAATGGCCGCCCGTTGGAAGAAAAATCACAAAAACCCCAAACTTCTCTCCTTTTGATCTCACTCATCTAGCTACTAAACGATGTCAAATTGGTCCCAAAAGAAAGCTCATGAAATAAGCTTTCCAATGACACCAAAAACGTCTTAATAGAATTTCAGATGAAGCCAGAATCACACCTGGAAAATGTCCCCCCTGCATGCATTGAAGGAGAAACACCTTGCTTTTACGCTGCTACTGGCACTGCTCCGATTGGCTGACGACTTGTTAGCATCGCTTTCTTCATCATTATCCAAGTTATGAATAATGGTGCACGATATTAAGGCTGGAGCTACAATTGCTCCTGCTTTTAGTGCTCGTGCTTACTTGCCTGTTTCATTTCGTCTCAGTTTCAGGGCAAGCCATTAGTCAATATTCTTAATTTGCAAGTTCATCTCGAGTTCATGGAGATTAGAATGAAATGGCAGAGATGATGGTGGTGTGATTGGACATGTAATCATTAGAGTCGATAGTGGATTAAGGCTTGGGTCCTTAGCTAATGGAGAAGGGAAGAGATGATGGAATGGCAAAGGAAGTGGAGGAACTGTATAGCAGAGAAGGTGGTGTTGAGACAGTACGTGTAGAAAAGTCTTTGAGGCATGAATCACTATCTTTAAGGTATTAATTGCCCCTCACTAGATTGCTGTAAGATTATGGTAATATACCTCTAAGATATAACAAAACCAAAAATCTGTAGACAATAACTTCTGAAGATTTTGTTTAAGAACTTTTTATGAACTAAATTTAGAGAGATAAGAAGAGAAAAAGAAGAATAAAAGAAGTGTATATGATTTTGAATAACTCATCCATATTTATAAATCATGAAAAATCATGGCACCTTTCTAGACAGACACATTTATCTATTGCCAACAGACACGACTATTTATTTTAAATTGATACTTCTTCTAATAGATGTTACTGTTTGTATGTAATAGACATGTCTATTTATTAATAAATACATATATTATGACACATCTCCAAACAGTTGTGATTGTTTGTATATAATAGATATGTATTTATAATAGACACATGTATTATGGCACCTCTCCTAACAAACATCTGTAGACAACAACTTCTGAAGATTTTCCTTAAAAACTTTATGAACTAGATTTAGAGAGATAAGAAGATAAGAAGAAGAAATAGAAAAAGTGTATGATTTTGAACAACTCATCCATATTTATAGATAATGAAAAGTCATGGCACCTTTTTAGACAAACACATTTGTCTATTTTCAATAAACACAACTGTTTGTTTTAAATTGACACTTCTTCTAATAGATGTGACTATTATATGTAATAGACATATCTATTTATTAACAGACACATCTGTTATGGTACCTCTATAAATAGTTATGACTGTTTGTATATAATAGACATGTCTATTTATAACAGACACATCTGTTATGGCACATCTCTTAACAATTATAACTGTTAGTGTGTAATAGACATATCTATTTATTAATAGATACATCAACTTGTTAATAAATACATTTGTTAGTAATTTAATTATAAAATTAAAATAAAATAATTACTTTATTTCACACACATACGTGCTCAGTACCATCATAGAATAATATATATTAATTCAAATATATATAATTCTATATATTTCACTTTCTTTTCACTTCTTCTCTGTTTTGTATTTTAATAATATGGGAATTCTCTCTCTACTATCTAACATATGAGCTATTTATAATAATCTCTTACTTAGCTTATTTTCAACAAGTTGTAATAAATATTATATGAAGTATTTGCTTCTCTCAATATAATGAGATTAACAAAGAGCAAAACCCCTACTATATTTTTTTACTTTGATACATAAGATTGAATCTACCTCCTTTAAATCTTTCATTTTATCTAAGATTAGATACTTCTTTGTAGCATTCACACCTTTCATATTTGTTCCAATTATAAGTATGTCATCAACATAAAAATAAATTATCACACCAAAAATCATCTATTAACATAGAATGATATAAATTTCTTGTCATGATTTCTTGTGTCTTCTTCAATGCACAAGTATTTCTGAATTTGTTCAAGAGAAAAGTCTTCTATGGTATTTAATAATTTCTTCTTATAATCATTCCAACTAGGAGAAAGATTTGCTATTATTCCTCCTACATGCAATAATTCAGGAATTGTCACTTTCAAATCTTTAATGTTTGAAACAAGGATATGTAATTCATGAACTTGATCCATAACAGACATATTATTAACCATTTGAAATTTAAAATATTTCATGATAAGAAATTTATTCGCACCTTCTTTCTTTGTGTTGTATTTGAACTCTAGCGAATTTCAGATTTCCTTTGTAGACTTGACAAAGGTAAACAGATCATACAATCTATCTGAAAAGTTGTTGAGAATATGACCTCTGCATAACAATTATCTTCTTCACTATTTTTTCGATCTACTTTCACTTGTTCAGAATCTTTTCGTGTTGGTGGCAAAATAGTAGGCAAACTTGGATCAAATATATAAGAAATATTTAATGCAGTAATTAAGAATAGCATCTTATCTTTTCAGTGAACATAATTTGTTCCATCAAAACGATCAAGTTTTACAAACTCTTGATTTATCACAAAAATAGCCTTGACCTTCATTGTTATTAATACCTTAAAATTATTAAGACAATGGGTGTAAAATAGGCTTTGAGGCACGATAAATTACTAGTTTTAAAAAAATCTTGCCCCCACTAAATTGCTGCAAGGTTATGGTAATATATATTCAGAATACAATAAAGTCAGAAATCTGCAGGTAGCAACTTTTGAAAATTTCCCTTAAAAACTTTTTATGAACTGGATTTAGGGAGACAAGAAGAGAAGAAGAAGAAATAGAAGAAGTGTATATAATTTTGAATAGTTTATCCATATTTATAGATAATAAAAAATCATGGCACTTTTTTAGACAGACACATCTATTTATTTCCAACAGACACGGCTGTTTATTTTGAATTGGCACTTCTTCTAATAGATGTAACTGTCTATGTGTAATAAACATGTTTACTTATTAATAGACATATATATTATAAACAGTTGTGACTGTTTGTGTGTAATAGATATGTTTGCTTATAACAGAGACATCTGTTATGGCACCTCTCCTAACGATTGCAACTGTTTGGAGATAATAGACATTTTTATTTATTAAAAGACATAAATACTTATTAACAAACACACTTGTTAGTAATTTAATTATAAAATTAAAATAAAATAATTATTTTATTTTACACACATATGTGCCAAGTGCCATCATAAAATATATCTATTTATTTAAATATATATAATTCTATATATTTCACTTTCTTTTCACTTCTTCCTTCTTTTATATTTTAACAATGTGAGAATTCTCTCTCTCTACTATCTAACATACAAGCTATTTATAACAGGCAGTGGTATGATTGGACGTGCAATCATTCAAAGCTCGAATCTCCAGTACGAGATCTATCACTTACTGATTAAGCTTCAATCTCATGTATTACCCTTCAGTGGAAGCCCTCAAGGACTAGGTTATGTATAATAAGGCTATATCATGTTATGTGATACTAAGAGACCATTGTAGAAGCAATTAAGAGAGAAGTCATGAAAAAATTATTGGCTAATTTTTAGCGAGTTCTGGTACTAAGTATTTTTTCCCTCTCTCTCTTATTAGTTAATGCTCTATGTTTAAATTTGAGATTGAGATGCATTAAAATTATTAATTTGGGGATTCTCTATTTTTATTTGTTTGCTTGATAATGATTGAGATGCATTAAAATGGTGAAAAAAAAAGATTAGGTGCACTAGGAGAGAATTCAGATAATTTTTTATCGAAAATAAGATCTCATTAATGAAAGCAAATGTACATGGACCAAAGCCCTATTACAACAAGAAACCCAGCTCAACACTAACACCCAAGCTCATGAAAGGAGGCTTAAGACCATTACAATAGAACCCTATGACAAATAGGTGTTTGACTCGACACAATATTTCAGAGCAAATCACTATCGCCACCAATATGGAAACCATCATCGGCCAAATGGGACTATAAGCAGTACTCATGAAGTAGAACATAGGAGAACTTAAAGGATGACGCAAGGCCAAAAATAGTCAACCCATACCCAAATAGAGTTCTCTTGAACTAATCACATCCATCATTGTAGATGGATCAGCTAGGAATCAAGCAATTATAGAAACAAAGCTAAGAACCATGGATTTGCCAATGAACATCAAGGAGATGCAAGACAAGTTGGGAAGGCATGGAAAAATTCGGCTTCAAATCTCATTCATCCATCAGAACTCAGTGACCGATCAGAGCCACCACAACCTATGAGGAGCCAGCTAGCATGGAGAACCCATGGAGAGTCTTCATTAATTAGAAACAAGCAGATCTTCATAAAAATCCCCACCAAAAGCTCATGATATGCGGCCAAACTCAAGCTAAAGAAGATAAAACTATATACCAACAAAAACGAGGAGGGGGGAGCGATCCACCTCTAGATTGGGGAAGGAGGGACTATCCCTCGCCCTCCTGGCAGCAGAGGATAAAAAATGCATTGAACAGAAGAAAACTAATAGAGAAGAGATTTCTCTCACTGAAAAGGGAGAGAGTTTGGATTGAGCTCATACAATTGAATATTTTCATATATATATGTGGCATTGTTTGAAGGAAAAAAAAAGCAATGTGTGATAGTTGAGTAGTAGTTTTCATGGAAAATTAGGATATTTTTATCATTTCATAATATTCTCCTTATTTTAACTGAGCCCTAAACCCTTTGACTATCGAATTTTATTAAGGAATGTTAATAGAATGGCTAATTAATTTTATTTTGGATAAGTAAGGACATTTTAATTGGATTAAAGAATTTTAGAAACTAAGAGTATGTTTGGGAAGGGAGGAAAGTAAGAGGAAAAAAAAAAAAAAGGCAAAAAAATAATTTTTTTTTTTTTTTTTTTTTTTGGATGAAAGAAAAAAAAAAGGGAAAAAAAATTTAAAAAAAAAAAAAAATTTTTTTTTTTTTTTTTCTTCTCTCCAAAATAAAATAGAAAAAAAAAAAAAAAATAAAAAAAAAAAAATTAATACAATATTTTTTTTTTTTTTTTTAATTAAAATTTTTTAATTTTTTTTTTAAATATATTTTTTTTTTTTTTTTTTATTACCAAAAAAAAAAAAAAAAAATTTTTTTTTTTTTTTTTTTTTTTTTGTTTTTTTTTTTTTTTTCCTTTTTTCTTTTCCTTCCCAAATACAGTGTAACTAATTAATTTTTACAAAACTCATGTATCTCATACCAATGTATCATTAAAAAAAAGCAAAAACAAATTAAGATCATCAGCTATTCATTGTTAATGGTGAATCCCCAAATTACCCTCCCAAAACTTCGAAAACCCTTTCCATGTCATCTCTTTTGCGGTCTCCCTCAAATTCACACACGCATACACAAAGGCACAGATCTAAGAGAGAACTGAAAAACCCCTTGTTCTCTCTCTCTTCTCTCCGATCTGCTTCTGATTATTTGTTTCTCTGAAATTGACATTAGCTGTTCCTTGCCCTTTCACTCGAATCTAATAGCGTTGGTGATTCATTGTAGATGCGATTGGGTTCCTTTTCTTGATCTGATCAGATCTAAGGTAAATTTTTCTCGTATTTCTTTGAATCTGATTTTTGTATTAAAGTAGTGGATCCTGTTGGATCTATTTTCCATTTCACTTCCACCTTTTGGTTGCACGGAAAATAATGGAAATTTTCGAATTTCGGAAATGAAAAGTTAAATACGGGGTTTACGATAATTCTCTGAAATTGATTTGAGTTTGTTTTTTTTTTTTTTTTTTATTCTGGAAGAGTTTATTTTGGTTGATTATAGAAGATGTTAACGAAGTTTGAGACGAAGAGTAATAGAGTTAAGGGACTGAGTTTCCACAGTAAGAGACCGTGGATCCTTGCGAGTCTCCATAGTGGCGTGATCCAGCTATGGGACTACCGAATGGGGACATTAATTGATAGGTTTGATGAGCACGACGGGCCTGTTCGCGGAGTTCATTTCCACAAATCTCAGCCTCTATTTGTATCTGGAGGTGCGGGAATTGTTAAATTCTCTTTAGCATTTGATTTGTTTATGCAGATTTTTGTGCCTTATCGCATTGCTGGAATAACAGGATAATGGATCGTTTGTGTTAATGCTGTTTTTAGTTGAAATCTTAGTTACTGATTGGATAATATTAGGGCTATATTTGTCATGTCACTTGTGATAGAGTTTACACTAGATCTAGGTGATTTGTGCTCAGGTTGGTTGAATTCTGCTTGCCCTTTTAGGGAATAATCATTTGGTAATATCGTTGCAGCTATAAAATGTTTCAACTTAGCTTCAAGAACCTGATTGCTTCACTTAACTCCAAAGAGAACATTCCGGGTCTTCTTTTTTTTTTTTTGTGTTTGGTACCTGGCATTTAAATTCAATGTGCCAATATATAGTTGAAAGTTGTAGGTATGCTTGTAGCTATTTTAAATCTGGATGTGATAGTCAGTATTTGCATGTATGTTAGTAAACACAAATGCATGCCTTTCGTCAAGGTTAGATCTAAAATATGAGTTAAATATTGAGTCTGTCTTTTGCAGTTTTAGATCAGCTATTAATGTGTTTGAAATTTTGTACCTAAAATTTTTGAAGCTTCCCATAGATTGACTAGAAAATTTCAGTTTGGAATGTTGAACTGGAGTACTTGTTTGCCTTATTTTCAAATATAGGTTACCTATTTCTGAGTTATTGATTGTTCTGCAGGTGATGATTACAAGATTAAAGTTTGGAACTACAAGATGCATAGGTGTCTGTTTACACTTCTTGGACACCTTGATTACATCCGTACTGTTCAGTTTCATCATGAGTACCCATGGATCGTGAGTGCCAGTGATGACCAGACCATCCGTATTTGGAATTGGCAGTCACGTACTTGCATTTCTGTGTTGACGGGCCACAATCATTATGTAATGTGCGCCTCATTCCATCCTAAAGAAGACCTTGTTGTTTCGGCCTCTCTAGATCAGACTGTTCGTGTTTGGGATATTGGTGCCCTGAGAAAGAAAACTGTGTCCCCTGCTGATGACATTCTGCGCTTGAGTCAGATGAACACGGATCTTTTTGGTGGGGTTGATGCTGTTGTTAAGTATGTCTTGGAAGGTCATGATCGAGGAGTGAACTGGGCTGCATTCCACCCTACCCTTCCCTTGATTGTCTCAGGAGCAGATGATCGTCAGGTGAAATTGTGGCGCATGAATGGTAAGTTGGTAACCATTATGACATGTTCCCTAATTCCCATCACCTTTTATCCCTTAATGCTATTTTATTGTGTATCTTTAGAATCCTTATAAACAGCTTTCTCATTGTGTCTGAATTGAGGCTCCTTAAGTTCTAGTTGCGTCTATTTTTGGGAGTTCAAATATGAAGCTACCAGATGCCCCTTTACTCTTCATTTGCTTTTATTACTCTTCATGTCCGTTTACACACATTCTTTTGTTGTTTTGTTTTTAGACACAAAGGCTTGGGAAGTGGACACATTGAGAGGACACATGAATAATGTGTCATGCGTTATGTTCCATGCCAAACAGGATATCATTGTTTCAAATTCTGAGGATAAAAGCATTCGTGTTTGGGATGTAACTAAACGAACTGGAGTTCAGACTTTCCGTCGAGAGCATGACCGGTTCTGGATCCTTGCTTCTCACCCTGAGATGAATCTCCTTGCTGCAGGTCATGACAGCGGCATGATTGTTTTTAAATTAGAAAGAGAACGGCCTGCTTTTGCTGTGAGTGGTGATTCTTTGTTCTATGCCAAAGATCGCTTTTTGCGGTTCTTTGAGTTTTCAACTCAAAGAGATACGCAAGTTATTCCCATCCGGCGACCTGGTACCACCAGCCTGAACCAAAGTCCAAGGACACTTTCTTACAGCCCTACAGAGAATGCTGTTCTTATTTGCTCAGATGTGGATGGTGGATCGTATGAGTTGTATGTCATACCTAAAGACAGCATTGGGAGGGGTGATACTGTGCAGGAGGCAAAGAGGGGTGCTGGGGGATCAGCCATTTTTGTGGCTCGAAATAGATTTGCGGTGCTTGAAAAAAGTAGCAACCAAGTCTTAGTCAAAAACTTGAAGAATGAAGTTGTTAAAAAGAGTGGTCTCCCCATTGCTGCAGATGCAATATTCTATGCTGGGACGGGTAACTTGCTTTGCAGAGCAGAGGATAGAGTAGTCATATTTGATCTCCAGCAAAGGCTCGTTCTTGGGGATCTTCAAACACCTTTTGTCAAATATGTTGTTTGGTCTAATGACATGGAGAGTGTTGCCTTACTCAGCAAACATGCCATCATCATTGCTAGCAAGAAGCTTGTGCACCAGTGCACTCTTCATGAGACAATCCGTGTAAAGAGTGGAGCCTGGGATGATAATGGTGTCTTCATTTATACAACTTTAAATCACATAAAATACTGCCTGCCTAATGGGGATAGTGGCATAATCAGAACTCTTGATGTTCCAATATACATCACAAAAGTTTCTGGAAATACCATATTTTGCTTGGAACGGGATGGAAAAACTAGAGCTATTGTCATTGATGCAACAGAATATATCTTCAAACTCTCTCTTTTGAGGAAAAAATATGATCATGTTATGAGTATGATTAGGAACTCTCAGCTCTGTGGGCAGGCAATGATTGCTTATTTGCAGCAGAAGGGTTTTCCTGAAGTTGCTTTGCACTTTGTGAAGGATGAGAGAACTCGATTTAATTTGGCCCTCGAGAGTGGAAATATTCAGATTGCTGTTGCTTCAGCAAAGGAAATTGATGAGAAAGATCACTGGTATAGATTGGGAGTGGAAGCGCTTCGCCAAGGTAATGCTGGTATTGTTGAATATGCCTACCAAAGGACTAAAAATTTTGAGAGGTTGTCTTTCCTTTATCTCATAACTGGGAATCTGGAAAAGCTTACCAAGATGCTGAAAATTGCTGAAGTCAAGAATGATGTCATGGGTCAGTTTCACAATTCCCTGTATTTGGGTGATGTTCAAGAGCGTGTCAAGATCTTAGAGAATGCTGGTCATTTGCCACTTGCTTATGTAACTGCTAAAGTACATGGGCTAGAGGATGTTGCTGAACATCTGGCTGCTGAGTTAGGAGATAATGTTCCATCTGTGCCAGAGGGTAAAGTGCCCTCCCTTCTGATGCCTCCAGTTCCTGTTATGCGTGGTGGTGATTGGCCCCTTCTGAGAGTCATGAAAGGTATTTTTGAAGGTGGACTTGATAATATGGGCAGAGGTGGTGCTGATGAAGATGAAGACACTGGTGAAGTAGGTGAAGGTGATTGGGGCGGGCTGGATATTGTTGATGAGGATGGCTTACAAAATGGGGATGTTACAGCAATTTTGGAGGATGGGGAAGTGGCTGAAGAAAATGAAGAGGAAGGAGGATGGGAACTTGAAGACTTGGAGCTTCCCCCTGAGGCAGACACACCAAGGGCTTCAGTCAGTGCTCGCTCTTCAGTTTTTGTGGCACCAACTCCTGGTATGCCTGTAAGCCAGATTTGGATCCAGAGATCATCACTTGCTGCTGAACATGCTGCAGCAGGCAATTTTGATACTGCTATGCGATTGCTCAACAGGCAACTTGGAATTCGAAATTTCATTCCTTTGAGATCCATGTTTCTGGATCTTCATTCAGGTAGCCATTCATATTTGCGTGCATTTTCATCTACTCCAGTGATATCACTGGCTGTTGAACGAGGATGGAATGAGTCTGCTAGCCCTAATGTGAGGGGCCCTCCAGCGTTGGTATTCAATTTCTCACAGTTGGAGGAGAAGCTGAAGGCTGGTTACAGAGCCACAACAGGAGGGAAATTCACAGAGGCACTTAGAGTCTTTCTCAGCATTCTTCACACAATTCCTTTAATTGTTGTTGAATCAAGGAGAGAGGTTGATGAAGTCAAGGAATTGATTATAATTGTCAAAGAATATGTTCTAGGTCTGCAGATGGAGCTTAAAAGGAGGGAAATGAAAGACAATCCAGTCCGCCAACAGGAGCTAGCTGCCTACTTCACCCACTGCAACCTTCAGATGCCTCATTTAAGGCTTGCTTTGCAAAATGCAATGACTGTTTGCTACAAGGCAAGGAACCTTGCTACTGCAGCTAACTTTGCCAGGCGGCTTTTGGAGACAAACCCCACAATTGAGAACCAGGCAAAGACCGCCAGACAAGTGTTGCAAGCTGCAGAAAGGAATATGACAGATGCTGCTGAGCTGAATTACGATTTTAGAAACCCATTTGTGACATGTGGTGCAACATATGTTCCGATTTACCGAGGACAAAAGGATGTCTCTTGCCCATATTGTAGTTCACGGTTTGTGCCAAGCCAAGAAGGGAAGCTGTGTACTGTTTGTGATCTTGCAGTTGTTGGAGCAGATGCTTCAGGGTTGCTCTGTTCTCCTTCCCAGATACGATGATTGAGGTGCTGAATCAAGAGGATTTTTCAATTATTTTTCATCTCATCTTATTAGCAGCAAAAGCAGAAGTGGTCATCTTGATTGTTTCATGTCTGCAGGGAAAAAGGTAAGAGATAATATAGAAGAGTTAAGTGCCCAGTCAATTTGTTTGTGCCGTCTCCTTTTCTTTGCTTTATTCTCTGAATCTTCTTCACTTCTTTTTGCTTAGTTGATTATGATTTTCTATGTAATAAACAACTCGAGAATTTTGACTTGGGCTATTCTTGTTATATGTTCATTGACAAGAATAGTCAAGTGTTCTTGTTAAATTAGATAATCTTTATAGGCAGGACAAATTACTTCAGTGTATGCAGATGCCATCCCATTTGGCAAATTTGCTTACTTGTGTCTATTGGTTGGCAGTGAAATTAATTTTTCTGGTTTCAATAATCAACTTCTTGTATGTTTTCAGCTCTATTTCACCGCATTTTCATCTTCATCTTCTTATTGTTCATAATCCTGTTAGGCTCACCAGATTTTGGAGTTTTGCATGTCTGCAAATATATACATTATACGGCTTCAGAGAGAGCTTCATTAAGTCTTTTGATTTTTTTTTTATTGGAAATGCTCGAAATTATATCTACCTCCCAGCAAGCAAATCTTAACCAGCTGAATCGTGTTCTGAATGACATTCTCTTAGCCAGAAAAAAGTAGCCTCGTCCACCGTCTCTGCTCAATCGAAGTAATAATAGAAGAGCTAGAAATTTTGAAGCTTTACCGGGGGTGGGCAAGCTCACTGGCCATCCCTATACATGGAGGGACTGGACGCTAGATAGGGGTGTCGGTTAGGGATGTGCAATTTCAGTTTGGTGTAATTCTTTATTATTTCGGCTTTAGTTTGGTATAGATTTTCATTCTTTGGTTCTGATTCAATTCTCGGTATAATTTTTTATTCTTTGATTCTGATTCGATTATTGGTTCTGAAAATAATTTTATGTAATTATTTTATTAAAAAATTATATTTAATTAGTATTTAAGTTTTGAATTGAGTTATTAATACATAATATATTATATATTATATCTTTTAATTATTTCTAAATTATATAATTTTTAATTATAAGGTGCATATATAATTTAGCATTGAATATATTATATAATATAATAGTGTATGTTATATAATATATATTTTAATTATTTATTATTAATTATATAATATTTAATTATTAATATATTTATAACTGAAATTATTAAGAAAATATAGAGAATGAAATATAATATTAGGTTGTATTTAGTTTATAATTATATACACATATAAATATATATAATTATACTGAAAATATATAATATATTTAAAAAAATATAGAAAAATATATATAAAAATTCGGTTCTTGATTTTATACGGTTTCTGTTCAGTTATTGATAAAGAATCAGAATCGAATTAAAAATATCAAAATAATTTCTGTTTGATACGATTTTTATTAATTTAATGTAGTTCTTCAATTTGATTCTTATTGATTTAATGTAGTTCTTCAACTTGATTTGAGACCCTCGATAATCATGGACAACCCTAGCGTCATAAACATCCCACGAGGTACCTAATCCAAGAAAATGAAGACTCGTAGAGCAAAGACCACCTCCAACGGCATAAGCTTGCATGGCCACCGAAAGCTAACGACATCAACACAACTATACCACCCACAGCAACAGGTCAAAGGATACTTTCACCATTTGTGTAGATCTACTCAAAGAGCCATGAACAAAACCTATTTACCTATTTACAGCGATCCAATTACGGGAGGGTGAATCCACTAAGCTAGGCCAAGGGTGGGGCTTCTTCTCAGTAGGGGAAACCTCTAAGCAAACAGGGAGAGCAAGTAAGAAAACCAGAGAAATTTCTCTCTCTAGAAAAGCTATAGAGAGAGAGAGAGAGAGAGAGAGAGAGAGAATATTACATTCTCTTTGAATCTCTGCAATAAAGATGTGATTAGTTGGTTGCTAATTAATTATATCGATGATCAACATCACCGTTGCTCTCATTTTGAATTTTTAATTTCGATTTAGACATGAGTAAATTCAATTGCATTACAATTTTTTCCTCAAAAGTTAAAATTATAACAAAATGACTCTTTATTTTGACTAAATAAATAAATGACTTTAAAAATATTCATGAAACATAAACATATTATCATCAACTATTTAATGTAAAGTAATCCAATACATATAAATAATTAAATATAGTCTCAATATTAATTAAATTTAAAATGTATTTTATGTTAAATTAACGTGTTAATAATATTAATATTTTATTAATAAACTCTAATTAAATTTAAATTGTAAAGATGACTTTTTTACTCAGTTAAGGATTTAGTCTTAGCTTGTCAAAATTGCTTTCAACTTGAATTAAGTTCAATCTCAGCCTCATTTTAGTCTAGTTAAATTTTTATAAAGTCAAATTTTGAGTAGTTTTATTCATTTTATAGCTCTAATAACTATAAGTGTTAAGTTTAGCGATTAATGGGATGTTACACATCTAATCACTTAATAGAGTCAGATTTAAATTTTTAATTTTTTTAATTTTCTACTCAAAAAATTAAAATTATAAAATTTAAAATTATATAAATTTTATTATACTTAAAATAATAAATTTAAAATTAAATAATTTTAATTAAATGAATCAACTCAGGACTTTAATTTTAAATTAACTTGCGAACCTATTAAATAAATGAGTTTGCATGTCTTCATGCATCAATTAACTTATTTAGAAAATAAATCAAGTGGAATCTCAAATAAGTGATATGAAATTTGATTTAACTATACCCTAATTATTATGAGCCTATTTAATATTATTATTGAGATTACTGTTAAAAAAATATTTTTTTAAATATATTAATTAAATAATATTAAAAATAATTTAAAATTAAATTTAATAAATTTTAATTATAAAAATAATATAATAATAAAATAATTTTTTTCAAACCCTTTTTTTCAAAAACAAATAAAATAATGTGTTTCTACCTTCAAACTCAAACTGGTACTACTGTGCTGGGATTGGGGTACTGAGGACAATCATAGTAAGTAATTTAAAATAATTTGCATAAAGATTCCAAGTGGCTAAAGGTGATTGGTTCCGAATACGTGTACAAAAGGCAAGGAAAGCCACATGATACAGTACGTGTAACTTCCATAAAGAACGCAAGGCCAAAACGATAAAATGGAATCATCAAGAAAACAACCTCAGAAATCAGAATCCCACCGCAAACAAATCGACGTTAAACTCAGGATCACTGCACCCCCGATGGCCAAGCAATCCACCTCTCACTCAGCCGCGGCGATCACCGCCATCGCCGCCGCTGAATCACTATTCCAAGACGATCTTGTTTTTCTTGACGAGCAGGAAGCAAATGATCTTAGTTACTGGGAACTCGTTAACCCATCTGATGCTGACTCCGATACTGAATCTCTACATAGCCTCGAAAATGGGTTCCTTTCTTGGTACTCTTTAAAACCCTCTTCACCACCAAAATCACCAATTATCAACCAAGAAATTCAAACCCTGGAGGCTCGCCAAGATCAAGATCTCGTTGTTGATGTGAATTTTCAAGACGATCATGTCAAATATTGTCATGAAAGTGACTATAGTCGTTATCAGCGTGAGGCAGGGCCTATAATTTTCTCTGGTGTGGCTTACGGACTGGCTGACGCTGATGCTGATGAGTTGGAGGAGCAGGAGGAAGACGACGAGGAGGTTGGTGATGAAGATGGGTTTGGGCTGGATGATGAACTCGTTCCATGGCACGTGAGCGCGAAGTTAGGAAGGCAGAGGATGAGGAAGTTGGGGAAGAGGGTGTTTGCTAAAATGGGGAATTCCAAGCGGAATCCATTTTCGTATGTGAAGCCAGGGTGTGTCCGAGGCAAGCATGGACTGGGGATTAAGGCTTGAAGAATCTAACCCTTCGATTGAAGGTAATTTGGGGAAAACCTGATCTTGAAATGGAATTCTTTTCCATTAAATGTTTAAATCATTATCTGGGATAGTTGTTTAGGTGTAAGTAATTGAATTACTAGGGTTTATTCAGGTTTTTCCTTTTGGGTTCTCCTCATTGGATGACTAAATATGGGTTCTATTGTTCGACTTATTTCTATTCAATATAGATTTTATGATCCATATGGTTTCCTAGTGTCTGTGCGTTGATTGAGTGGCTCAAATGAAACCCAAATTGAACTATTTTGATCATATGTTCTTGGGAATGTTAATAGCAATTTTTACTGGACATTGCACCACAACTGTTAGAAGGTAAACAGAGAACTTTGTGAAGAAATTGCTTTAGAAGATATGATCTTGAAATGTGTATATGCTGGATACTGATTTGGTTAGCAGATTAATTGCTATTGTTGAACTAAATGGGTGTTGGGTGATTGAATTTTGAGGTTTAACGTAATTAGTTCTGGGGAAATTTTTATGAGATGTGTGTGAGACGTTGAAGTTGAGGACTCAAATGAACTCTTTTAATCATTTGGGCCACCCAAGTTTGATTCATAGGTTCATAGCTGCTTCAAGACAAGAGTGATAAATAGTAATATTACAGTAATCAGTATTAATTTGCGCTTTTATGAAGAGAATTTTGATTCCTGTGAGATGATTGCTTGTCTGTGAAAAGCATTAGGTTGTGATGCTTGAAAATGATTAGATCTTGGGGCCAGAAATCCTATATGGGCATCAGCAGATTGATTCATATGCCTTTGACTAATTTTCTCCAATATTTTGCCCCAACCTCAAGTTGCTGGGTATCTTTTGTTCTTAGTGTTCACAAAATTGTTGAAGAAGGAGGGTTTTGGATGTCCATTGTCTAGCTTTTAACTGTTTAGTTGATGGGGTTTGGAGAGAGGGACCAAAGTTTATAACCTCTTAGGCTCCTAATACAAATTCATTAGTTGTTAAAAATATTTTTGTTTTGTGAATCTCTTCTAGCAATTGAGTCGATACAAATCAATACTATCCATATTATCACTCAAAAGCAGCACTCCTCTCATTATTATTATTCAGTGTTATTAAACTCGTCGGCTGAAGGTTGATCTGGCGAAGCGAAGGGGCCGGGGGAATGGGGTAAGTGATTTAATTAGCAGGTAATTAAAAATTAATTAAATATAACATTTGTTAATATAAATAAATAAATTAATTAAATTATATTTATTTAAAATAAAACTTTAACATTTTTTAAAGTTATATTTACTTTAATATTAATAGTGTTTTTAAATTTTGTATAAAAATATTCAAATAATATAATGAATAAAAAAATTTATAAATATATAATTTTTTTAATATTTATAAAATATTAAATATATATTAAAAAATAAATATATTAAAATAAGAAACACATAAGCTCAATTAATTTTAATTTTAAAGACTTTTATGAGGTTTTAAATTTAATTTTTTATATCAATATTAAAAAAAAATTATATTAAATAATTAAATTAGGTGGGTTAATCAAGTAACACAGTTTACTAATAAATCATTAAGTCAATTGAGTTATTCCCAGTTGCTTTTTTAACTGCTTTAATTACAAATTTGGATTAATTTGAAAGTCGATCGCTGATTTGACTGGCTAATTTAACTTAGGTTTAATAACTATAGTATTATTTATAAAAGTTGATCGTTTTAGACATAGTTTCAGTATATTTATAAGTTGCTTCGATTTAAAAAAAAATGATGTATTATGATATTTGAATATTCAAAGTTTAACTCGCTTATTTAATAAGACTAATATTTTTTTTAGTTAGATGTTATTATATCCCTTGTATATATTTGTAATTTAATTTTTTATATATAATTTTCTGTTATAAAGCATATTATATGGTTATTTAATTTCATAAAAAGTAAAATAAATTATTTTGTTGTAAAAAAATAATATAATTTAACATAAATTTATAATCCAACTCATAAGATTTCCGTAAAATAATTATTTTTTAGAGTTAATTATGAAAATTTTATTAAATTAAAAAAATAAAGTTTTTTTTATGTAAAAAACACATATAATATTTTTAAAAAATTTAAGAGATAAATTATATATATTAAAGTTTGTTAAAAATTTATAAAAACAGATTTAGGATTTATTAAATATTATTTATTAAATTTTTTAAAATATATTATATGTGTTTTTTTATGTGAAAAAACTTTTTTTTGTTTAGTTAATAAAATTTTCAAATAGTTAATTATTTTACAGAAAAAATAATATTTTACTAAAATTAGGTGAGATGAGTTAAAAATTTATGTTAAATTATTTTATTTTCTATAATAAATTAATTTTATTTTATATAAAACCAAGTAACATAGAATAAAACATGATATAATATTATGAGTATTATAATTATTATATCTAATTATTTAAATTTAAATATTAATTTTACTCTTATTTCAATTAATTATATAAATAAAAAATATTTATTAATTTAAGAATTATAATATTTTTTTGGTTGTATCATATTATTATGAAAGTTATGTATTATATTATTAACATATAATATTAACTTAATCATAAACTTAAATGTAATATGATGAAAAATTATATAATAATAAGTTTTAAAAATATAAATGGGTGAAAATTTTAAAAATTAAAATAAATTAATAATAAATACAAGTTAGCTCAATGAATTAAATTTGTTCAATTATAAACTTAAATATAATAAAATGAAAAAATATATAATAACATATTTTAAAAATATAGATGTGCGAAGATATTTAAAAATTAATAATAAATGTAAGTTAGATCATTGAATTAAATTTGATCAAACTCTATTATTTTTTTTTTAAAGATTGATTTGCTTATATTTTTTTTTCATAATATTAAATAATGAAGTTGCATAATTAAATTAATGTCAAAGAAAATTATCTATAAAATTAAAAAGTATGATGAATTTTAAAATTTATTTTGCAGTTTAGTATATTATCATTATAAATTTTTTATTTTTATTTTTAATATATTGATTTCGTTTGATATTGATAATAATAATAAAATTTAAAAAATTTCATTTAATATCTATAAAATTTTGTTTTATCATTACATTTATATATAACTGCTCTTGTAAGAATGATATCTGTGACATATAAAAATTTTAAAAATTTAAAGACTTATATATAGATTTTATCCATTGAATTAAAAAAAAATGACACATACAAAAATATAGTAAGAAATAAAAAAAATTATATTATATGTTAAAGTTAATTAAACTTATTCTATTACACGAAAATATAAGATTTAAATATAAAAATTTATTCGTTATTAAAATTAAAAAAATATAAATATATAATAAGTAAAATAATTGTTGAATATTATTAGAATTTCATATATATTGACATGGATACAAATTTTTTTATTTAATTAAATAATTAGTTTTAAATAATAATTTATAATTATGTTAATTAAATAGATATTTTTTAATAATAATTTTATAATTTAATGTTATAAGTTGTAAATATTTAGAATAATGAAAAAAATAAATTAATGGAAGTGATATCCAGTAGTTAAAGTTTTTTATTAATTTTATTATAATAAATTAAACAATTTTTAACTGAATAAGTAAAATTATTATTAAAATAATATTAAATTTTAATTTGCATTAATAATGATAATATTAAAATTTTAAATTATTTAAAAATTTAACAACAAATAAGTCATCGTTAGAAATTATTATCGATAAATTTATATAAAATAGTTTCTTGTATTAGCAATAAACTATTATCGTAAAAGATAATTAACGACAGAATTTTGTCACTAATTATCTTATTAGCAATAAATATATAAATATATTTTTATTAATATTTTTATAAACAATATAAATTATATATGACATTTTTTGCAATATCAATATTTTTTTTTTACTTTTATATATATTATAGATAGATTTAGTTAAATCATATAAGAGTTTTTTTTAGAGCGGTAATGTTTTGAATTTGAATTTGAATTTAAATTTTAATAAAAAAATTAATTTATTTAAAAAAATAAATTTGATTATATTGTAAAAAATAAAGCTAAAAAAATTGAAATAAATTTAAGTTGAATTATTATTTAAATATTATCAAGGGAGGACCCACAATAGATATTATATAACTTATAGGTGGCGCCCTTTGACCCCCTCCCCTGCCGCCCAATTTATTTTATTGTAATAATAATATGCTAAAAATATTTTAAAAACGAAAAGATAATAGTTAAATATCCATTTAGAATATTTTAAAAATAAAAAATATTAAAAATTAAAAATATAAAAAAGGGACAAATAAAAATAATAAAGAAAAAAAAACTAAAATTATACATGTTCTTTGATATCTCTTTATTTGATTTGCTTCTTAAATTAATTCTTAGTTCTCGAATTTTTATAATTTTTAATTTTGATTTATAAGCTGAAGTTTGCAATTGAATAGCAAAAAATCAATCATTTTACTTGAAATTCAAATAATTAATCCATAATTTTAGATATTGATTATTTCATAAATGCTACTATTGTTTTTTTTCGAGTATCAATTATTTTTTTTTTTTGTCTTTAACATATTTAATAAAAATAATAAATAAATTTATACTTTTATATGTTTTAATTTATAATTGATCAATTGACACTGTCTTTTATAATATATAGTAAGTTTTTTTTAATAAAATATAATTAGTTTAATATTAGAATGATTATATTATAAAATATTTTTAATTTAAGATATATTCACTAATAAATTTATGTGATGATCTATTTATATAAATATTATCAAATTTATATTATTTAAATATTTTTTTAAATTAATTATCTAAATATTTATTGAAAGCCATAAAAAATAAAATCAAAAAATTTAAATTCCATCTCATAAGATACTATTTTTTAATCATCATGGATAACTCATCATTTCTCAAGATACTATGAACATCTTTTCATTGATACCGACACTCATAAAAGTATAATAAATCCTGCAGTATTTTCTGAGAAAGTCTGAATCTCTCATTCTCTCATTCTGAATATTTTTATACAGCAGATAAAAAGATATTCAGAATTGATCTTATTATAAAAAAAAATCTATTGAAATATAATTTTTTCTAATGGTATTATTTGAATAAAGGTGATTTATTTTAATAAATAAATGTTTATTTTTTTATAAAGTATGATTGATAAATTTTAAAAAACAGAATTGAACATGGTTGAACCCGCACCGCACGTTGCAGAATTGAATAGAACTGATTTTTTTTTTTTTCCTAATTCAAATGCTTGCTGAATATATTATTTTATACTATTAAAAATTTTGGCTGTGTTTTAAAGTTTTATACATTTTAAATTTTATAAATATTTTATAATATATATAAAATTAAAATATTATTTAAATTTTAATAAATAAATTAAAAAGGTAAACAATAAAATGTTTACACTAAAGGCGGTTTCATAAAATGGGCAACGCTCTTCTTCTTCGTGTAGGACATGACTCTTATTCTTTTGGCTCTGTCCGATTAGACTGGGATGGGACAGTGGGTTGGGGTACGAAACAAACATGATGGTATGTTGTTAATATTCTTTAATTTAAATTAAAATAAATAAATAAAATAAAATAAATTAAAAAAAATCGATTAACTTTAAAGTCTAAATTACGATAAATTTAAAATTTAATATTATGTAAAATAATAATTTAAAAAAATATATATTTTTTTTATTCAGAGCCTCTATGCAAAAGTGTGTTAATAGTGGAAGCAAGAAAGAAAACAAATACTAATGATTTATCGTTTAGTGAAACAGACAGAGAAACCCTGAGCTGATGCTGCTGGCCACAAAATAAGAACCTTTCTCATCCCCCAAAAATGACTTTAAAAGAATAAATATAATTAATATTTTTTAATTTTAATCACAAAATTATTTTTAAATTTTAATTTATAATATAAAATCTTATAAAATTGATTTCGATAAAATTTTATTGCTTGTCGATTTTTCGTTTATCAAATTGACTTTGTGGGTATGAAGATAAAATTGATTTCCCTAATCTTCTTCTTTGCTCTTTTTCAATTTGAATTTTTTTTTGCATCTTTTACACGTACATATTTTGGCAGAAAAATGTTTAATTTTGTCCTGATAATTTATAAGAAAAGTTTAATTTATCACATTTTTAATTTAAAATTTTCAATTCAACTCAAAAATTAAAATTTGAACTAAATTTCTTATTTTTTATTTAAATAAAAAATTAATAAATTTAATTTTTTAATTTTTTTAATTTTAGGGTTAAATTGAATTTAAATTGAAAATTTTAAATTAATTTATATAAAATAACTCAATTAAAGTATCTAATAAATAAATATAAGAGTGAAATTAAACTTTAAGACATATTTTACGTCTCTCCCTCCACTCCTCCCACAGTGATTGCCTCTCATCCATGGGCCTCCATTGCTCGATCCCATCCTTCACATGCACTTTGCCCTCCTCGTCATCGACCCACACCATCTAATCATCTATGCCCACACACGCCCTTTTTCGCGATTGAACCCACTAATGCTTACCATCCTACCATTGACAATAAAGATATTAAGTTAGGGTTCTTGATTGGACCGTACAAATTCAATCACTTATTACTATTTTTTTTTACAAAATATATAAAATTTTTATCCACTAATACAGTCAATAAAATTCACTAATCTTAAATGAAATTCTATATAAAACAACTTGATCATGAACAAACAAATAGATCTTTAAGTAGTTTAACAATTAAACAGTTCTTTGAATTTTCTGTGCCTGATTTGAAAATCCATAAACTAATTGCTAATAAGCGAACACAAACAACAATCACAAACAATAATAACCATATATTTCACTAGAGGAATGGGCTGCACTATTAGACCTCAATAGAAGAAAATCAGCCTCTGCAAGCAAGTTCCGGACAATGCGTGTTGATCCAACAAAAAGGTGCTTCCACCATTGATGAAGAGTACATAAACCTCCAAAATAATTAGGAAACTATCGTATCTGATAATCATACACGTAAGAAAACACACAGAAACACAAGATTTGGTGGTTTATTTCAAGAAAAGACATAAAAACTAAAAGAAGAAAGGAAAGCTAAGGGAAAAACTCAAAAACACTAAAAAAAGGAAAGAAAAAGATCAAGAAAAGTTAAAAAGTGGAGGGAGGGAGGTGCTGCCGGCCAAAATGGCTGGTAGCACCTCATCTGCGAGATGGAACAGGCTTGAAGAGAAAGTTGACATGGCAGCGTCCAAGAGAGAGAAGATAGGGGAACATAAAAAGAAAAATCAAAATATTGGCTTAACTTGAATCATGATGAAAGCTTAGTACTTTTGCAAATAATATTAATTAAAATATAAATATACTACTAATTATTGGGAACAAACTCATATTCTCAATTTCTTCTTTATTATTAGCTTTCAATATCATTTTTTTTAAGTTGTTATCCCATCTAGCCCTTTTCGCTCACCAACCCATTATTAGCTTTCAAAATCTTTTTTTTTAATGGTAAAATGTTTAATTTTTTTCATATGTTTACTGAGAAGTTGAATCTTATTTTTAATTTATTTAAATTAATTTAAAATTTTCAATTTATATTTAATTTAATTTAAAAATTAAAATTTATATTCTAATTTTCTTAATTTCTTAATTTAGATAAAATTTGATTAATTCAATTTCTTAATTTTTAGATTAAATTTATTTATTTAAACTCAACTCAACTTAACTCAATTCAACTAAGCCTTTATCCTAAAAATTTGGAGTCAGCTATATAGATTCTTTTTCTTCACTCTAAATGATTTTGGGTTAAGTCCTCGAAAATGTGTAATGCTTGTGAGTCATGTTGTACTACTCTCATCCAAGTCAGTTTAAGTCTACCCCTACTTTTCTTTCTATCCTCTAACATAATGTGTTCTACTTGTCTAACTAGAGCCTCTGTATGTCTACGCTTCACATGACCAAATCATCTCAATCTCCTTTCTCTCAACTTATCCTCAATTGACACTACTCCTACCTTTTCTCTAGTACTCTCATTATGGACTTTATTTAGTCTAGTATGGTCACTAATCTACCTTAACATTCTCATCTCCGCAACTCTTATCTTAAACACATACGACTTATTCAGTGCCCAACACTCACTACCATATAACATAGCCGATCGTATGGCTATACGGTAAAATTTTTCTTTCAACTTATTGAGAATTTTGCGATCACATAAAACTCACGTGACACATCTCCACTTAATCCTATGACTAACATCCTCCTCACATCCCCCATCTACTTGAAGGATTGAGCCGAGATATTTAAAGTGATTATTTTTGGGCAGTACTATTCCATCCAAACTAACTCATTCCCTATCACTAGTTCGGCCTTCACAAAACTTACATTGCATGTATTCTGTTTTCGTTCTACTTAACTTAAAAGCCCTTTGACTCTAGAGTGCTTCTCCAAAGCTTTAACTTTCTATTGACTCCTTCTCATGTCTCATCTATCAGAACTATATCATCCGCAAATATCAAGCACTAAGGGATACTCTCTTGTATATGTTTCGTCAATTCATCTAAAACAAATATAAAAATGTAAGGACTTACAGCTGAATCTTGGTGTAATCCAACTGAGAGAGGAAAATCTCTTGTGTCCCCTCCCACTATGCGCATAATAGTAGTTACTCCTTCATATATATCCTTCAACACTTATATGTACCTAATAGATACCCTCTTTTATTCTAACATTCTCTATAAGATATCTCTTGGAACACTATCATAAGCCTTCTCCAAATCGATAAAAACCATGTGTATATCTTTGTTTACATCTCTATATTTTTTCATCAAACTTTTAATGAGAAATATCGCTTCCATAGTTGAACGATCGGGCATTAAGCCAAATTGATTGGGAGAGATAGAAGTGTCCTGACGTAGTCTATGTTCCACAACTCTCTCCCACAACTTTATAGTATGGCTCATGGGTTTAATTCCCTTATAGTTTGAGCAACTCTGTATATCTCTCTTATTTTTAAAAATATGTACTAAAATACTTCTCCTCTATTCATCGGGCATTTTCTTTGAGTTTAGAATCTTATTAAACAATTTAGTTAACCATGCCACTCTCATATTTCCCAAACACTTCCACACTTCAATTGGTATTCCATCAGGTCCACAGGCTTTACCTACTTTGATTCTCTTAAATGCTTCCTTTACTTCTAAAGATCTAATCCTTCTAGTATAATTCACATTCTTTTCTATTGCTATGTAGTCTATATTCTCGCTATTACCACTTTGACTATCATTAAAGAGATTATCAAAATAATTTCTCCATCTTTCTTTAATATCCTCATCTTTCACCAACACTTTTCCTTCTTTATCCTTAATGCACTTAACTTGATTGAGATCTTGATATTTATTTTCTCTCCTCTTGCTAATCTATAAACATCTTTCTTCCCTTCTTTAGTTCCAAGTTTCTCATATAACTTTTCAAAAGCCTGCGCTCTCGCCTAACTAACTACCTTTTTTGCCTCTTTCTTTGCTATCTTGTATTGTTCATATGTCTTATTATTATAACACTTAGGTAATTTCTTACACCATTCTCTTTTTCTCTTCACTGCCTCTTATACTTTCTCATTCCACCACCATCTATCTTTTGAGGGTGGTCCATGTCCTCTAGACTCTCCAAGTACTTTTCTGGTTGCTTCTCTAATCTTTGATGCCATGTGTATTCACATACCATTGGCATCCACATCTAGCTTCCATACTAGGGACTCGAAAAGCTCATTTTTAAACTTCACTTGCTTTACTCCTTTGAACTCCCACCACTTTGTTCGAGCTATATTATTTCTTCTAATCTTACTTGAATTGTTCTTAAACTTAACATCCAATACCACCAACCGATGCTGACTTGTTAAAGCCTTTCCTGGAATGACCTTACAATCCTTGCATATAGCTCTATTTGTCTTCCTGATTAAGAGGAAGTCAATTTGACTTCTATGTTGCCCACTTTTGAAAGTCACTAAATGTGACTCTTTTTTTATAAAGTAGGTATTTACTAGTATTAGGTCATATGCCATAGCAAAATCTATGATATTTTTTCCCTCCTCATCTCGGCTATCAAAACTAAAACCTCCATGAACATTATCATAACCTTGCCTATCACTTCCTATATGTCCATTCAAATCTCCACCAATGAAAATATTCTCTTCATTCAGTATGCTTTGCATTAGATCATCCTTATATTCCCAAAAACCTTTATTTACTCTCACTATTTAGTCCTATTTGTGGGGCATAAACACTAACTACATTTATTGTTTCTCCTTTTAGTACTAGCTTTACTAGTATAATTCTATCTCCTACTCTTTTCACAGCTATTACAGCATATTTCAATGTCCTGTTTATGATTTTGCCCACTCCATTCTTGTTATTCTCCTTTCCGGTAAACCACATTTGTACCATGAGTTACCCACTTCCTTGTTTTTTTCTCCTACTCATTTAGTCACCTAAATGCAAGCAATATTCACTCTTCGCCTTTCTAAGATATCCATAAGCTCCATTAATTTTTTTGTAAGTGATCCAACATTCCAAGTACCAACTCTGATTCTCTTCCTATCCTGTTCCTTCCTAATTAATCTCCTTTTATGATATCTTCTATTGCTCTTTATGTCTATCTTGTGTTCTGTTCCACTATCTATTCTACTATTTGTTCTATGGACTAACTTCTTTACCCACACCTGTCCTTAATGTGGGAACCCTTGCTCATTTAACACCACACCCGGATGCCGGCATGGCGAGTCACTTTCAGTGAACGCCCTATACCCTTGCATATTTCTCACTACAATCGGTCTCTGATGTAGCGCGTCGTAAGTAGAGGACGCCCCAATATTTATATCATTTGAATTCATATCATGAGATGTGACGAATTTTTACACTGATTTTCACCTACCGTAACCCTCTTCCTTTATCTGGGCTTGAGACCTACTAAGCACAAACTACTTAGGCGAAAAATTAAAAAATTTAATTTATTAATTTTTGAATTAAATTAAAATTTCAGAACTAATTTAGATATTCACACTAAAAAATACTGTATAAAAAATATTTCTTAGTTTTCTGATGTTTATAAAAATTAAAAAAAAATAATTTCAAATTAGGGCTCCTAATTTTTTTTTTTTTTTCATTTTGAACTAGCTCCCAGTTTGGTACGAAGAAAGGTTTAAAAAAAAGGAAAAGCCATGGGTAAATGGGAGAGTGGAAGCAAACGTACGTAAGGTACAAGAGAGAAGGGGGATCTAGCATTGTAGACCAAGACCCAACCCTAAAAACAGCGTGAATGACGAATGAGTGGAAGTTGTCAGGCTGACTCTCAGTACTCTTTGTGAACATTGCACACGACCACTTTATAATATATTTCATCTTTTGACTCCTCAAATTGAATAATCGAATCCTGCCTAAACCTCACTGTTTTAGTTTTAGATGATGATATATCCCAATAGCATTCCAAACAGAGAGTGCCAAATAGATTAAATCCGTACAATTCCTTTCAGAAAGTGCCAATTTAAGTGGAGTCATGAAACATGTATATGGGCATTGGAGAAAAATTATTCATCTTTTCTCTCTCTCAACAACCAATTAAACATGCACGCACCACCATATCCACAATCAATTTGTATGCTTGTTCTTAAATTATCAAATGTGTAATTGATTACTGGCTAGAAATCTCTTAGAGGGTTAGAAAAGAACGGAATTTTTCTTTCAGATTTTCTTTATTTAGCGTTTTTTTTATTCATTTCTTTATTTTTTTCTTGATGCTGTCCTTTTTTTCTTGATAAGCAGGAAAAATTTATTCAGAAAAATTTTGCTGCTTTCCTTGTGGATATACTCTGAATGTGGGATGCGTTAACTCATGTTTGCTTCCATGGCGGCTATTATAGATCTGTACTCTTAACCCTTTCTTGATTTAGTTAATTCCTTCTAACAAGAAGAACAGTCTTTCTTGTTTAATTAGCAGTGCGTTTCTTTCTTTAAAAAAAAAAAAAAAAAAAAAAAAAGAACAGTGTGATTCCCAGTTGTGAGTTCAAAGTCTCAAACCCTCAAACCCAAAACCAGAGACATAGAAGACCAACCCATCATCACCATCCACAACGAGAAACCAACAGTACCCACCCTAGCTTCTGAAGAAAGCCCTTGGTCATCTGGGTTGCTAGCTTCTGTGAAAACAGGAGAAGTAGAGTGGTGGTAGGAAGGGGAATGAACTGTGAGGGGGGAGTAGTACTGGGTTCATGATGAGTAATAATGATGATGAGAGAAGGAGGTTTAGGTGGCCAACGATGTCAAGACTGTGGAAACCAAGCCAAGAAAGACTGTATTTACATGAGGTGCAGGACTTGTTGTAAAAGCAAAGGGTTTCCGTGCGAAACACACGTCAAAAGCACCTGGATTCCTGCTTACAAAAGGCGCCAGAGGCCTCAAAATCTTGCTTCTTCTTCTGTTGCTGCTGCTGTTCTTTCTATGCAACAACAGCACCCTCCAGAACACAACCCTAAAAGGCTTAGAAGAAATCTCTTAACAGGTACCTCTATTAAATCTTTGTCCTTTTAGATCGATCTATACGCTAATCAGAGTAAGGGAGCAAGATTTCCTTCGATTCAAGAAAAAGCTTTTTCTTGATATGAATGTGATATGTATATTGTAACCCTAGATATAGCAGCAGCTCTCTTTTTCTTTTCTGTTCTACTGTGAGGAAGGGTGTAATTCTGACAAGAAATATCTTTTAAAAGATAGATTTTTGCTCATCTTCCTTGTTATATTTTTTTTTTTGGATGATTTTCTTTAGTTTAAGGCTTTTGAGGGTGCTGCTAATCTGAACCCTTTACTTTTTAGGTTTAGAAGTGGGGAATTTTCCTGCTCAAGTGAAAACCATGGCTACATTTCGTTGTTTTCGTGTGAGTTCCATTGATGAAGCAGAAGATCAGTTTGCATATAAGACGAGTGTGAGCATAGGAGGGCATATTTTCAAGGGCATTCTTTATGACCAAGGCCCCGATCTAGAGAGCTCCTCCAGCTACCTGCAAGACCCTAATCTCACAATTGCCGGTGCCCTAACCGCTGCTACCGCTTTAGCTTCAACCTCTTCATCAGTTGCTGCAGATTCACTTGCTACTTCATACCCGTTTCCCCTTAATGCTTTCATGTCCGGTACGCAACTTTTCCTCCACCCAAAATCTTAGGGCTTGTTTGGTTTCATCACCAGAGCAGGACAAAAAAAAAGGCCTTTTTTTTTTAAATTGTCAATTTGATTCGATTTTGCAAGGAAACTCCCATCTCCCCTTCATCACTATTGCTATATATATCTACGTTATTATTATTAATAGTCTTTGAACTGGAAATGAATAAGGGAGATCATGATTTATGATCATCATGTTCATTAATTGTTGAAATTTCAATTATGATACATATATTTTGATGCTCAATTATATGATCTTGTCTTCGAAATTAATTAATTAATTATTCTATTAGATGCTGCAGAGATAGGATTTTCAATTTGTCTCTTCTGGTTCGCCTAAATATTTCTCCTATTTGTTATATGCATTACTGGGTTATCAGGCTAATGTTTCTCATCCCTTTGTTTGTTTATCAACTTCGAAGCTGTTTTTCTCCTGTTTCTTCGTTTCTTTGCCTGCTTGAAACTAGACTATATAGACCAACCTGCTAGCAACCAAGATTTTACATGTTTATTATATAAATTCTTGTTTCGCCAATGCATGGGCATCAGACCCAACAAATAAAAAATTCATGCACACAACCAACCACCCCCATGAAAATTAATATATATATGTACATATATAGAACACTTGCTGCTTTTTGTATGGTTCAATTGCTGGCATATATATAAACTGCAGAAAGATGCAAAATGTTCACTGTATTTAGTTTGTAAACTTTCAAGCTAGTTCATTAATTAATCAGGACATTGATCTACTCTGCATTTAATCATGAATGTTGATGTTATTTTATGTCTTAACAAATGCTTTGTGCCATTTTAATGTAGATTTGAACGTGAATGCAGTACTTTGTACATAAAATTTAATCAGGGCTGTAAAAGCTGGAGGAATCACCCTATATAACTATAAAGCACAAGCTAAACCCTTTTTGTTTAGATACTTTAGGTTTTAATTAAACACAAGAAAGATTAGGTGGGCATCTTGTGAGTTTTTAGAGATAATGACTTTATTTAATTACACAAGCACTAGCATGCCTAACATTTTCTTTTTATGCTGAAGAGATTATCTCTCTTACTATATATAAACATTAGAAGCTTTAATGACATAGAGATAAGTAGCTGAAATTTATAAATTTATTTGTGATGAAAATTACTTTTAAATCCCAATTTTAAAAAATTATCATTATCAAATTGATCGAGTGTAAACACCTAAATATAAAGAAAATGCACAAGAATATATGTCTTCTACTGAGAAAGAAAAATGGGTACAAAGGTCATAGTGCACTATTGGTTTTTTATATATATAGTGTTAGATACATTCATTCTCTTAAAGAAAAGACCATATAGTGGATTCTCACTTAGAATAAGCTTCTAGTTCTAGATATATATGGCTTTCCTAATATAGTTACAGTGAAAAATATTTCTTTAATGTAATGAAATGACTTCTCAAAGGAACATATCCTGCAATTTGGAGGAACAAGAAATTCAATCAAAAGTACTGTACTGTTAGTGTATATATGCACTTTTGCATTGGTGGAAATATATCAATATGGCCATATATCCACCATTAGATCATTGTGTGATCAAGAATCTAACAGCAGTGGGTGCAAGTATTCATACAATGATTGTCAAAGAAAGATTAATATATATATATATATATATACATGGGTGATTACTATATATCGAATGTCTTTAAAAAATAATTCACTGTCTTGTGCATATACGCGTGCATGAATGTGCCAACCATTTCACCAGTTGTGCATATATGCCTTGCATGAGATGCATAAAAATCCTTGATCATTTGCTTCATTAAGTATATATATTAATAACCATTAGCTATAATATATGTTATAAGTCTCCACTTTTCTTTGCTTATTTTTATTTAAACTCGGTCCACCATAGATTCAAAATATAAAATATATGGTTCCACATGTTTATATTTTAAGTTCACAATGAATTAGTTTTAGATAAGAATTTTCCCATAAAGAAGCCGCGCACTGATTAGCTATTAATCAGTTACATAAAAAGCTAGAGAATATGCGAATTAATTAATAAGATCCTGCTTCCACATTCTAATTTCTGTCCTTGATTACACATGCTTGAGCTTAAATTATTCAAAGTGTAAAGAGAACAAACATATATTAAAAATTTTTACTTTGTTCATGCTATTCTTTGTGTTATAATTATATATATTATGGGAAAAGTCATTGGAGAAAGTAATCTTGTTAATTAAAAGTATTCTTATAATGCTAGGCCTTAGCTGCTATGTGCATGCATGGTGAAATCTTTATGAACAACATCTTTCCATATAAATTATATTATATTATATTAATATTATATTATAAATGCAATAACCTATTAATCAACTAGCTAGTGTGTGCAAGAAACATGCAAAAAATTAAAGGAAAATTTAGACATTATTATTATTCTTCTCAAGTATCGATTGTTTTTCATAAGTATGGCTAGAGTTATAATTTAATTAATTAAACATATTTGTTTAACAAATCGATCAATAGACAATTTTAAGAACACAATTCCTTCGGGAAAAAATGTCCATTCATGATTCACATATATTAGTGAGATGATATAATTTTTTTTGTCATATTAAATAATTCATTAAATGACATGCTTTACTATCATAAACATATGAAATTTATTTAAAAATATAAAAAATAAAAAAGTAGATGTATTATTATATTTTTTAACACACTAACATATTAAATTGTTTTTTTAAATTCTGTTTCAAATATAGAAAATTTTTTTCTAAACTCGATTTATTATAAATTTAATATGTATAATGAAATTTACATATAAAATAAGTGAGACATGTATAATAATATCTTAGATATATGATAAATAATTTTAAATAAATTTTTCTTTAAAATATAGCTAGTATTTTAAAATAAATGATTATCTTAGAGGGAGGAATTTGAATTCAATTATGTGAATATTTTTTTTATATCAAATAAGAAAAAAAAATTGAAAGGTTACATATTTAATTTCTCAAATTAATGCATACATTAACAAATCCCTATTGAGTTTGGCTTGAAGATAAAAGCTTTGGTTGCGAAAATTTACTCACACAAAAATAAAAGAAATATAAAATTTAACGTTGTCACCCTTTTGACTTATGGGCATGCCTTTTTTTCACCTTCTTTAATAAAATAATCATAATTTACAAGCTTAAAGCTATATTATCCATTAACTTAGCAACATAAAAACTAAAACTGCTGATGATAAATACTTTAATCAAAGTCTCTCAATCTTCTCTAGATATCACCCAATACACTTAATATTTTAACTCATTATATGCTATAAACGGTGTCATCAACTACATAAATTCTATATTACCCTTTCTCTGCTTCAGGTTGAATTCTCTTTCAGTAGGTAATAGCACCTCTCTTCTGCAATGAGAGAAAACCACTCTCATCAAAGAGTAAAAGCCTTTTTCAATGTTAAATAAAAAAAGGAAGCCATTGTCATGGACAAAAAGAAAAAAAAAAAATCTCTTTATGACACTTATATTTATAATGTTAGTCCTTTTAATCTTAATCCAATTAGGCATCAACTCAATTTATGAATAAAAATATAGTAGTTGTATATAATATAAAAATTAATAATCATCCATCTTACTAAAAAAATATTTTTCCGGCTTAAATTAGCAAAATTTTTTTTAAATTTGTTAGAATTTTGAATCATAAATCTAACAATTTTGTACACTGTCATGCCGATTCATAAAAATAATATATATAAAATATAATTATTTTACTAAAGTATTATTACACTAAATGTATATTTCACGAAATACAAATTTCAAAAGTAAGTAATTAACATTAGGAAAATTAATTATTTTATTGTTTTATTAACTATTCTATTCTGCAAACCAAATTAAGCTACGAACTTAAAATTTCTTTTTTGTATTTTTTATTTAATATGCTGTGAATTAAATTCTTCTATTTTTGTTTAAAAAGAATTCTTCTTATATGTGACATGGTGAATAAAAAAATATATTGATAATGAAGAGGTGTAATTTTTGTTATTTAATTAGTGTGGATTGTGAATGATACTTGGAGTTCACTAACCTCTTTATTATCACCATGTCACAATATTGGAAAGTCTAAAAAAAAAAAATTTATTATTCTTATGCTTGGAAAGTTTAAAATTACTAAAATTTGATTTTTTTTAATTAACAAATAAATTACTTTAAAATAAATAAATTTATGTTAAATTTGGCATGATTTTATATTAAATATCAAAAGTACATGTGTTATTAAGTTATATTTATTTCTTTATAAATAACATTTATTTTTATCAGTTATTTCAAATAATAGAATTTTATCATTTTATAAATTATTTTTAACACAAATTTTTTGACAAACTTATTTTAATTGAATTCTGATATAAGAATCATTAGGATTTTGATTTGAAATTTCATGTTATTTACATTTTTAAAGAATAAAAAACAATTAATTAGGTTGAACCTAATTGACCCAATTTAATCTATTATTACTACTTAAGTTTGAACAACGTAATCTTTAAATGGTACAAACTTCAAGAGTTCATATAATTCGTTATTAATATTTACAAAACTAAAAGATTAAATAATTTTTTCCATCTTAAATATATTGGTCTAGAGGTCATTATATATATATATATAAAAAGAAAAAAAAAAAAACACTAGGGCATTAAGGAGATATCCACTTTGTTGGCGCTGAATGGAGACAATTTAATGGACCAATATTTTTTCAGATCTCTTTGATCTATGACACTTAGACTGTTATATTATAAGGGTTAGAGTTGCGCCTTTACTAATAGTATAAGCTTTGAACACGGTGTTAAGTACTCGATTTTATAATTGATATCAAAACTAAGTTCATGGGTTCGAATCCTTGATAGGTGCTGGGAGATTAATAGCACTGAATTGGATAGTTTAATGGATCAATATCTTTCTACTCATGGCGTTTAGACTTCTATGCTATAAAGGGTTAAAATTAAGCCTCTATTAACAATTTAAATTTTTAGCATAATGGTAAGCATTCCATATGCACTAGTTATACTTTCATTATAAAAAATTTAACAGTAAAACTAAATTCTAATAAATATATATAATTTTAAAAATTATGCATTTTAATTGATAAATACGAAATTTGAATATGTATTTGGTGATTAATTTTAATTTTTAATTAAAAAATTAAGGAAGTAGAAATTCAAATATGAGTTTATCAAATAAGTCACTAAACATTAATTTATGTAACTTTTTAATAACTTGTTGGACCTATAAATGCAATCCCTAACTTTTTAATTAGTTTGTTAAACGCTGTGTTTTGATTAATTTTTCTTTTAGTTATTTCCATGACATTTCTCTAATCATATCGGTGGCATTGAGGCTATCCATTAATATTGCTGTGTTTGTTTCAATTTAATAAGTTATTGCATTTTATTAATAAAATTTAAAAATTATAAATAAAATTATTAAATCATTAAAATTAATTTTTTTTAAAGACAATATACCATTGGATTATAATGCAAAGAGCCTGTTTATTTGTTGGAAACAACTTTCTTTTCTTATTTTATATTTTTAAGAAATTTTTATTTTTATGAAAAATAAGAAAAATATATAAAATATGAAAAACATATACACTCATTAATAATAAAAAATAATTTCTAATTTAAAATTTGAAAAAAATATGTTTCGTGATAAAAAAAAGTAATCACTATAAAATATATTTCGAAAATTATCTTACTTTAAATTTTTAAAATGTGTTATTTTTTATTTTAAAATAATTTAATTAATATTTTATCATTATAAGCAAATATTTTTTTAAATAAATAAAAATTTTAAAATTCCTTAAACTATTCTTGACTTAAAACAAAATAAATCAGCAAATATCTCACAATTTAATCTCATTACTTTAAAACGTTGCTTTGGCTGTTAATATTTGAGGATGTTAGGATATGGCCCTCAATCAGAGGGCCTACGCTCTAGGATTTCTAACGATTTTTAATTTTATATCTGCTTTTTTCAATAAATAATTTATAAAAAAAAATTATTGAATTTTTATATAATTATGTATAATTTATAAATTTTAAAATAATTTTTTAATATTAAAAAAATAAAATTTTTCATTTTCAATATAAAAGTAATAAAAAAATTAATTAAATTCTTATACAAATCTAGATTTCAAAAATAAAGAGGTCATCATTCATCTTTTAAATATCATTTGCAAAGGTTTATCACACTTCGCAGCCAAAGGTGGATTTCGATTTAACACCAGTCATTTTACCCACACGTTATATAAATTATTTATTATTTTATTGAATAACATAATTTAACATGTATTTTACTATATTTTGTATTTTCATAATTATATGATAAAATTTTAATAGTTAAAAATTTTTAATTAATTATAATTTTATTTCAAATTTAATAAATAAAGAAGTTGATTAATATTTTTTTTATTAATCTTTAAATTATTTGACATATATAAATAAAAGGATAATAAAATAAAAAGAAAATCACATGTCCCTCGCTACTTTTTGAGATGTCGTTATTAAAATTATTATATTTTAAATATAGTAAACGCTTTTAAAGATATATATTTAAATTTTCTAAATATTTTTTAGTGAATAATTATATGTATAAATTTTTAAAAATAATTAATACCTTTTTAACGTAATTAAAAACTTAATTAAAAAATAATTGATTTTAAGGATATATAATATATTGTGATTAATTATTTAAAAAAGTGAATAAAAACTATTTTACAACTGTAGTGTGCTTAAAAAAATTGTCACGACCCAACCTATGTGTAACACCCAAAAAAAAATTTAAAATTTTATTATTTTATGATTATTATTGATATTTTAATTTTATTTAAATTTTAAGAAATTATTTGAGATTTTTCGGATTTTAAAAATCAGGTTTAATTTTCCGAAAATATAAACTTTGATGATTTTTAAAAATTAATTTAAAGACCACGTGGTAAAACTAAAAATATATTTGGAGTTTTAAAATTTTTATGAGTTTTCTAGAATTTTTTCGAAATTTTTGAACCTCGTTTTTGGTTCCAAGGCAGAGTAAAAATTTAAAATTTTGTATCTTGAATCGAAGCGGCCGAATCGAATCGGACCGGCCTTTTCTTTTTCTTCCTTCTTCTCCCCACGCGCGTCCCGACCCTCCTCTCTTCCTCTCCCGTTTTCTCTCTCCTCCCTCCTCCCCTTGCCCCTCCCCTGCCACCCCAGCTCGCCGGCGCCCATCCCCAGCTGTCCCAGCCCACCGGCCGCCGCCTGGAACGCCGAAAAACGGTGCCCGAAGTGACGCGACGCGCAAGCGCGCCGCTTCGTCTTCCCAGCCGAAATTCGGCCGATCCGGCCACCAATCGGACCGGGTCTTGTGTCTAAATCTATCTACTTGTCGAGAACTTTCCATAGACACCAAGAACACCGAAATCCATTGAGCGGTTTGTCCAAATTTTGCCCGGGAAGTTTTAGCCCATTTTGACTTTTGGGCTAGATTTCTCGCAAACCGTGAACCCCACGAGAAAACCGAGAGTACCAGAGCGCTCCACTCGTCGAGAGCTTCGCGGCGATATAAATTTCGAATTTTTCCGATACTGTTTTTCGGTGAGTCCCACGGAACTTCGCAGTATTTTTCCGAGTATTTAATGAGCTTAGAAAATTTCGTAAAATTTATGTACTAACCCCCGTATTATGGGCTTCGTGTAGGTATCTTCAATTAGCGGAAATTCGACAGTTGTTCGGGGTCTGTGAATTTTCGGCTAGACAAACCGGCTATCGGAAAAAGTCTCTGAATTGGACCGAGGTTGTGGCTACCCCCCCATTGTCAGACGTCCTGAGCGCGTCCCGAAGTCGGAATCGGCAAAGGTAAACCCGAACCTTGCTTTTTCGTAATTTTCTAATGCTTAAATAGGGTTAAAAATCCATAAAATATTCGTGATAGCTTAGAAAATTATGATTCTTTTTGCAATAGCCTAGTAATATTGCTAAAGACAGCGGGGCAAAGTTTTAGAATTTTTAAAGCTTATTTGGGTAGTTTTTGCAAAAATGATCAATTATAATGACTAAATTGAAATTTTACATATTGTGGTGAATGACTATTTGGATGGGCCCAGGAGGGGCTGTGTGATGTGATTGAATTGTGAATATATGAGTTGCGAATATAGAAGTGTGTTTTGAGCCCTTTTGCAGGTTGGGTAGGTCCTAGGTATAGGGGAGACTCTGTCAGATTTTCGGCACGACTTAGGACGTATTTGGTCTTTTCTTGATTTGTATTGAGACAAATTTATTAAATGATTGTAATGTAATTGTCAGGTGAGCCAGGACAGCCTTCTTCCTTTGCCCAGCCGCCACAGTGACCGTTGTCAAGTCTGTGAGTAAAATATTAATTTTAATTGTAATTTCGATATTATTATATGTTCAAGCATGCCCATGCATCACTTATATGTATATATCTATGCAGTTAAACTTTAGGCACGAATTATGTTGCATTCACAACTGTTAAAGTGCCATGAATGTTGTTGTGGTAATTTGGAGCAGTGTGCGTGCGTTAGCGTGCGTGTGATGTGGTGTGGACTATGGATAGGACGGGTAGACACGGCTTGAGATCTTCGCTGGGACCCGGTCCTTCGGGGTAGACACGGCTTGAGTTCTTCGCTGGGACCCCGATTTGGTTATTAAGTAGAAGTCCGAGCTGAGTTCTTCGCTGGCACAGGTTGGATTTAAGAGAGCTGTATAGGGGATCAGCTCCCATATATATATTATGATTGATATTACTGGGTGTGTGAGTACTCCAAATTACCTTTTTTGCTGTTATGATATGAATTTGTTGCTGATGTTGTATTTCACTCTACAGGATGCATTAGTTTTAGATAGTTATAGAGATTATGGTTAAAATTGATATTTTACTCTCTGAGTCGAACGCTCACTCCTGTTCAATATTTTTTTTCAGGCTACAGGAGGATTTTATTGTGGTTAACCTGCTTTTCTTCGTCGCAGGTCGTCTATTCATGTTTGTGTAATTCTGTAAACTTCTAGAATTTCTGCATGTGTTAGAAATGTTTATTTGATTTGGGTCTGTAATATAAATTGTTATTTTGGACCTGTAAACTTAATATTTCATGCATGTTTGATGGACTGGATGAGGGAGCTGAGCTCCCATATATTTTTATGATGACATGAGTATGTGGAGGGTGAGCTGAGCTCCCCAATTGAGTATTTACTGTGTTTACAGGTCGGGTGAGTCAAAAACTCCCCGTTGAAAGGTCCATTTTATGGCCGGACTCTGTCCGGTTGAATTCTTGAAATTGGGCCCAAATGGGCCTTAGAGTTGGGTTAATGAATAGTTAGGCTTACTACGGGCCTCGGGGGCTTTAGGCTGACCCAGGTCCTAGTGCCGGTCCGGCCCATAGGTTAGGTCGTGACACTATGGGCCGGACCGGCACTAGGGCCTGGGCCAGCCTAAAGCCCTTGAGGTCCGTAATAATCCTAACTATTCCTTAATCCAATTCTAAGGCCCATTTTAAGCCCAATTTCAAGAATTCAACCAGACAGAGTTCGGCCATAATATGGATCATATAACAATGAATTTTTTTTTTTACTCGTCCGACCTGTAAACACAATATATAACAATTTAGGGAGCTCAGCTCACAATCAACATACTCATCATGTTACAAATAAAATGGGAGTTCAACTCTCTCATCGAATCCAATCACACTCACACTTACATGCATTTAATGTTCTTACAAATTCAACATAATATTATATTACAGTCTCAAATTGATTAAAATATACTTAACACGTGCAGAGTCTAAAATTTTAGCTAAATTGTACAAAATACATTAGATATTACTAATTGACCTACGAATAAGAGGAGTAGGTTAGTCACAACAAGTAATCCTCCTGTAGATTAGAAAAATAAAGTTAACAGGAGTGAGCGTTCTACTCAGATAGTAAAATATCAATTTTAACTATAATTTCTATAGCTACCTATAGCTAATGCATCCTAAGGAATGGAATACAACACAATCGAAATTTTCATACACATCACATCATAACAACAAAAAGGCAATTTGGAGCACTCACACACTTAATAATGTTTAAACAATACATATATGGGAGCTGATCCCCTATACAATTCTCTTAATCCAGCCTCTGCCAGTGAGTGTCTCTCAAGCTGAACTTTCACTTGATAAATCAAATGCGGGGGCCAGCGAGATCATCTCGAGCCGTGCCTATTCCGACTTATCCATAAAGGACCGGGTCCAAGCGAGTGTCTCTCAAGCCACGTCTACATGTCCTATCCATATCCAATACCACACACCACATGCACGTCAATGCACGCACACTGCTCCAAATTACCATAAACAACATCCATGGCACTTCATCAGTTAATAATGTAATATAAAATGTGCCTAGCGTTTAACTACATAAATGCATATTTATAAGTGATGCATGGACATGTTTGAACATATAATAATATTGAAATTATAATTAAAATTAATATTTTACTCACAGATTTGAACCAAGGTCACTATGGCAGCTGGGCGGAAGAGGAAGGTTGTCCCGGCTCACCTGATAATTTCATTACAATTATTTAATATATATGACATTTTGACTCAATACAAGTTTAGAAAAGACCAAAGACGCTCTAAGTCGTGCTGAAAATTCGGCAGAGTCTCTCTTATACTTAGGACCTACCCAACTTGCAAAAGGGTTCAAAATACACTTCTATATCCACAAGTCACACATCCACAACTCAATTACATCACATGGCCCCTCTTGGGCCCATCCAAACAGTCAACAGCCACAATTTGAAAAATTATAGTTTAGTCCCTACAATTAATCCTTTTGCAAAAATAACCCAAATGAGCTCTAAAAATTTCAAAATTTTGCTCCGCGGTCCTTAGCAATATTATTAAGCTAATACAAAAGGAATTATAATTTTTTTAACCTACCACGAATATTTTATAGATTTTTAATCGTAATCAAGCATTAGATAATTAAGAAAAAGTATGGTTTGGGTTTACCTATGCCAATTCCGACCTTGGGGAGGCGTCTAGAACGTCTGAAAATGGTGGGGTAGCCTATAATTTTGACCCAATTCTGAAACTTTTTTGGTAGCTTTCCTACGTGGCTCGATTGCAGACCCGAGCAACTATTGAATTTTCGCGAATTGAAGGTACCTACGTGAAGCCCACAACACGGGAGTTAGTACATAATTTTTACGAAATTTATTAAGCTCATTTAGTACTCAGAAAAATACTGCAAAGTTTTGTGGGATCCACCGAAATACAGTGTCGAAAAAATTTGAAATGGGTATTGCAAGAAATCTCGCAGAAGGGAGCACTCCGGTACTCTCAGATTTTTCGTGAGGTTCACGGTTTACAAGAAATTTAGCCCAAAAGTCGAAATGGGATTAAATTTTATGGACAAAAATTGGACAAACCGCTCAATGGATTTTGGTGTTCTTGGTGTTTATGGAAAGCTCTCGAGGTGTAAATGAGTTTTGGGACAAGACCCGATCCAATCGATGGTCGGATCAGCCGAAATCAGCCTTAGAAGCTAAAGCGGCGCGGGCACGCAGGAGACACTTTCGAACGGGTTTTCCGGCGGCCTGGAGGCTAGCCGGTGACAGGGAAGAGGTGGGGAAGGCCGGCGGCGACACAGGGAGGGGTGGGGAGGTGGTGGCTGGCACGGAGGGAGAGGGAGGAGAGAGAAACGGGTGAGGAAAGAGGGAGCGTTGGGGAGAGAGAAGGGAGAAGAAAAAAGAAGGAAGGGACCGGTTTGATTCGATTAGTCCGGTTTTATTAAGTTCGATTCGGCTAGTTCGATTCAGGATACCCGAAATATAATTTTTACTCTGTCCTGTGACCAAAAAGAGGCCAAAAAAATTTCGAAAATATTTCAGAAAACTCAAAAAAATTTATAGAGTCTAAATACATTTTTAGTTTTGCCATGTGATCTTTAAATTAATTTTTAAAAATCATCAAAGTTTCACATTTTCGGAAAATCGAACCCGATTTTTGAAATTCAAAAAATTTCAAAAAAATTTTCAAAATTTAAATAAAATAAAATATTAATATTTACCTATAAAATAATTAATTTAAAAATTAGAGGTGTTACAAAAATGCCATTGGGAAGAGAGGCTTTAAAGAAAGGTTTATAACAAAGAAAACGTCACTTCCAATAAAATTTTCAAATGCGTTAGAGATTTTGTAGAGAATATTTTTTGGCTCCTAAAGTGCTACTACGAATAGAGTTTTCTTTGACAAGTCAAATCATCCATTTTTTGATAGAATATGAGGTTAATACTCTCGAACATGCTATTGGAAAGTAGCGTTTTTAGGGTCACGTTACATCACTCCCTACAACTTCTGTACGCCTAGTATGACACAATCATTGGGAGAGAGATTGAAGAGAGAATGGCTTATGAAAATGCAACATCCCTATTTGTATAGCCTGGTGTATTTCACTATTCCGGTGACCGATATCGGTCCGAATAATTAAGGGGATTAGAACCACATCTAAGACAACTAGATGAGCCCTAAACATAAATAATTAGTAATTGCCAATTAGTTAAATATAAATAAGAAAAACAGAACATAAGAAGTTAAACGAGCCGAGAGTCACAGTGATGGGTGACCTTCTCGGGAAGGACTGTAAAGTCGATTTAAACTCAAATTTTGAACCGTAAAATGTGACGCTGCATTCCTTAGGACTATTGTGAACATAGTGGAAAAGAGAAAATCACAAAAAAAAATTGTTAAGTAGGTCAAATAATTAGGTTAGGGATCCAGAAGAAATATTTAATTACTTGCAAACCAGATTGAACCAGCGATGGGCAATTTGGTCAATTCACCCCTAGAGCTGACACCTGACCTAACTGTTCAATAAAATCTGAGAAATGAAAATTTTGGAATATAAAATTAAATTAAAGAAATGAGGAAAAAGAAAGGCAAAAGAAAAGAAAAGAAAATAAAGAATAATGACATCATCATGGATGACATCATGTATGACTCAATAAATAATTATCAATTATTTACTTAATTTGACTAAGTCAATTTGGGATAAATACACATAAAATAACAAAATAAAGAAATTTATTTTTGCTCTTCTTTCTCATAGATTTCCGCCACTCTTTCTTTCTCTCTAATTCTCTCACAATTTCACCATTTTTAACCCTTAAAAGCTTGATTTCTCCTCCCTTCCTCACCATAAAAACCCTAACAACCAACATTAAAGTTTGATTTTAGACCTTGATGGAGTGATTAGTAACAAAAAGAAGAAGAAAAGAAAGAGACTCGGAGAATTAGAGAATCCATAAATCAAGGTATGTATAAATTAGTTTTAAATCTTTAAATACTATTTGAAATTTAGTTGAGATGCATGGAAATTGTAAAGAAAATGAAAATAATCTTGCATGTATGATGAGTAGAAAATTCAGCAACCATGATGTTAGGAGAGGTTGAAGTGTTTTAGTTCAATGAATTATGTATATAAGCCTAATTAAGTGTGTAGAGAATGTTTAGATACCTTAATACATAGATTGAAACACTTGGAAAAGTTAGGGTTCTTGACTTTAGGGTTTTGGAAGACAAAAATTGGAGAAGTGGTCATATGGTGTGTTTGACCTTGTTTGAAGTGAGAAATGGTCATTTATGACCAATTGGTGTATGTTGGAAGTGTTGGAACCAAATACAAATTTGGATTGCTTAGGGTCATGCTGCAGGCAGCAGGACCAAGGTCCCTTTCTAGGACCAAAATTAAAAATTTATAAGCCCAATTGGTGTGATCCAATTGGGAATGAAACTAGTCACAAAATGTCACATTTTTCATTTAGGAATCATGCCCAAAAAGTGACCAAAACCTAGTGAACAAATTGACCAAATCCGTATTAGGCAATCTAGTACAAAAATGATCAAATGAACAGTGTTTGTTCATTTAGCCATAACTTGGGCTAGACAGGTCTAAATGACCTAAAATTTTACCAGTGAAAAGCTGAGATATAGACCTAAAACTTATATGAAGAACACAAACCCAAATTATGCCCTTAACCAAGTTATTTGGCCACCCAAAGTTAGTAACCTAAAACTGCCAGAACCTAGAATTTACCCAGAAATCTGGGTAAGTCCAATACTGCAGCCATGATTCAAATGGCTATAACTTAAGCTATAAAACTCCAAATTAAGTGAATAAAAAAGGAGAATAAAGTTAAGACAATAAAGAACAATTTCTATGAAGAAAACTTAGCCTAATTCTAATAGCAACATGACCAATGGAACAATGCAACATAGGACATCAAAACTAAAAATTTGCAATTTTGCCTAAAGGACTTAAATTTGAGAAAACAACCAAAACTAACAAAATTGGTGACCAAAATGTGGTATGTGAGTATAGTTGGAATTCTCATACCTATTAAGCCTTGGAAAGTCAACAAATTGACTTGAATAGTGTAGTGAATAGTAATCTCGAAACACAAATTTTAGAGAACGTCAAGTTTAGCATATTAAAGCTAGGTATAAGTGAATTTAAATTTATTTTTGAACTAATGATGAGTTATGATACTAAAACACTGTGAAACTGTGTGTTTCAGTGAAAAAAATACCGGGAAAGAACCCGAGAGATCGAGTCAAGGCCAAGAGGCGACTCGCTTAAGGTTTGTGCACAACATCAATATGCTTTAAAATTCATTTACAAAGTGCATAAAATGTGTATTATACTTTTGCTTTGAATTGTTGAAAGTTTATTTATGCATGTTTGAAATGGCAATAAATGTTTAGTAAATTGTTAAGATAAGTTTTGAAACCACAGTGTCATGACCATCTATTTGAACACCTCACTAGCATGACTAGTGGGAGAAATTAGTTTCGAATTTTGATTCATTCTCTGGCTGAAGTGTTGAGGTGTGTGCCAGTAAAAGAAGAAAAAGAATGGGTTTCCATATATTTGAGCTAGCTAACCTTGTGATGTAACTTCTCCTTAGCCTCTGGCTATTGAGATTATATTTATTTCAAATGGCATGATATAACTGTGTGTTTTTATGTAAATGGTTTTGAGACTTTTGAAATAAAATTGTTTGAACTAAAATCTTGTAAATCATGTTTTGTATTGATATCGCATGTTCAGTATAATTTTTGAATAAATATGTTTTAAATTCCGCATAAAGATTAATTTAGTATGTTATGCACCATTGAGTTTTAGTACTCAGTGATGGCTGTTATTGCTGTCGCAGATATAGAGACTAAAGGAGCAGCAGATTGAGCTACTGAGGATTGAGGAGCTACCTACTTTGAAGTTATCGGGTATATTTTATATCATGACTATACAAATTTATTTTGATGTATGTAATGTATGTAAAGATATGGACATGTAAAACTGGTCTTGAGCAGTTTGTATAAAGTTTGTAATAAATTTTAGTTTAGATTTTTCCTAATATAAATTTTTAGTATGATGTATATAAATTGTTTTACATTTAATTACATATGAATGAAAGTATTTTGTTTTAATTTGAATAAAATTAACTAGTAATATTTTGGATGACATTTGAATTGGAAATTGTGGATTTGAATTTTTTGAAATTGATAAGTGATGTTGAAATTGATCGGGATGGTTGTGAAATTGAAGAAGTTGTTGAGATAAATCATAGGAAGTGCTTTTTTTACAGGTATTTGAAGAATTATTTTCTCAAAATACAGATGGCACTCTGTCGAAATTTTTATAAAATTTGCGGAAAAATAAAATGGGACAAAAATTTTTACTAGTTTTAAAATTTCAAATAAATGATTTTAATATCTATTAGAAAATGCTCACCACTTATAAAAGTAAGAAAATTGTTTTAAAATCCCTTGTAGAGGATTTAATGAGTTATCGATAGGTGAATTTCGATAGTTCATTAGGTATTCTACGGGATCATGTTATGCCTTATAGAGGGGTAAGGTGTGACAGAAAACATCATTAGCAATGACATTTTTATAAGCATCCAATGGCCTTTTTAATAGATCTTTCCATCTATAAAAGACCAGCTAAGTTTTACTATTTTCTTTGACTACATTTATTTATTTTGTTGGTTTGTTCTCTTCTCCTTCGTTTTTTTCTTTTTTTTTTTTGTGTCTAGTATTGTTTAGTAGTGTTCTTAATAATTTTATTATCTTAAGGTCATTTGGATCTCCATCAATGTAAGAATATTGATATCCAGATTTATATTTTGATATATTTTCTTAATAAATCTTAATATCATTGTAAAATATTTACAAGTTTAATTTTAGTAATTACAAGAGGTCTCCTTGTTAAAAAAAAACACAAACTTCTAAATATTTTACAATGACATTAAAATTTATTAAGAAAAAGTATTAAAATATAAACCTAAATATTAGTATTTTTCAATAGATGAAGAGCCAAATGATATAAAGATAATAAAATTGTTAAAAATACTATTACATAATATTAGAAAAAAAAATATAAGAAGAGAACTAACTGAAAAAATAAATGAATGTAGTAAAAGAAAATAATAAAACTCCACTGGTCTTTTATAGATGGAGAGAGCTATTGAAAATGCTATTGAGAGTGGCATCTTCAAATGTTTATGAAAATGCCACTTCCAATAGCATTTTCATAAGCCATTCTATGTCGTAACACTACTCCCAATAGCGTTTTCAATAACATTAACCTCACATTTTGTCAAAAAGTTAGTGACTTGATTTGTCAAATAAACTTTATTAGTAGTGACATTTTTAGGAGCAAAGAAATATTTTTTGCAGAGTCTCTAACGAGAGCTTTGATACACTTGAAAATTTTACTGGAAGTGGCATTTTCTTTGTTGTAAACCTTTTTTGGAAATCTTTTTTTCTAATGACTTTTTATAAGCAAATATTACTTTTTGTAAATAGTTTCAGATTCATGCTATAATTATAAATAATTTTTTTTTTCATATTTTTTTAATAATTAATCCAATATATTGAGTATAGTTCTACAATGTTTGAATTCGTAAACTTAATAAAATTTTAAAATACTTTAAAAAGTACTAAAAATAATTTTAGATTTTAATAATTAAAATAAAATTTTAATAGTTTAAATTTAAAAATATTTAAATAAAAAATAATATTTAATATTATAAGCTAATTTTTTAAATGAATTTAAAAATAAAGATAAAAAAATGACACATTATAATTTTTTAAATATACTTATTAGCATATTTTTGTAAAACCTTTTTTAGGCTTAACTTTATTGGTTCCATAGGGATCAAAGTAGGTTCTGAAGATTCCTTCAGTTACGTTTTAATTTTGGTTTAATTTTAAAAATTAATTTATTTTAAATCCTCCTAATCTATTTTTTTTTTAGCACAATTGATTTTAATTAAATCTTAAATTCAAAATCTCACGGCCTTAAAAACTATTCTAATACCAGTAAATTAAAACTAATCGGATCTCATTAATTTATTTCGATCTGATTTATGATTTATGTTTAATTTAATATTAATTTTTATTAATTTAATTTTAATAAATTTCAATAATAAAAAAATATTGTTATTAAACTAGCATAGTACTCCTTGTGACCTATGCCCAATTTCACCAGACGAGCTTGCTTCGAGTTCACTACATGGACATGATCATACAAGCCCATCGACGTGGAGCCCACTAAGAAATCTGGCGCGAAAACCATACTATTCCCCGCCATTTGCGAAGTCAAAACCCCCAAATCTTTTTCCCTCCATACGCTGATCCTAATCTCTGCTTCCCTCACTCTGCAGCCATGGCCTCCGATTCCTCTCCAGCTCCCTTCAACAACGGTATCTATCTCTTTCTCCGCCTCTCTGTGTTTGTTGTATCTATATGTCTTTAAATTTTTGTTTCTGAATCCTGACAGGACCTTCTTCTCCGGATGACTCCCTCTCCAGTCCCATCGGCAACACATTTTCTTCCCCCGCAGCTGACAACTCTCGCCGGAACAGACGCAGGGGTAGATCCACTACCCCTTCGGCGTTTGCTACCCCTCCTCCTCCCCAATCCCGCTTCGCCACTTCAGAATCAACCCCGACTCCTCAACGGAGCAGATCCATTCCTCGTCAAGCTGCCGTTTCAACCCCGTCTTCCGCTTCTGAGGGCCTACCCTCTTCCGAAGGAGGTGATGATATGGATGAGGCCACACCCACGTTCGTGTGGGGCACCAACATCAGTGTTCAGGATGTTAAGTCTGCTATCCATATGTTTCTGAAGCATTTTAGGGATAATAATCAAAGTCAAGGGACTGAGATATTTGAGGAAGGGAAGTACATGAAAGCGATACATAGAGTGCTGGAAATTGAAGGGGAGTGGCTTGATGTTGATGCGCATGATGTGTTTGGTTATGATTCTGATTTATATACGAAGATGGTTAGGTACCCACTTGAGGTTTTGGCCATTTTTGATATTGTTTTGATGGATATTGTGAGTTTGATTAATCCTTTGTTCGAGAAACATGTGCAAGTGAGGATTTATAATCTTAAGACTTCCACGACAATGAGAAGTCTCAACCCTTCTGGTAATTTTCTTCTCTTCAATTTTAGCTCAACTTATAGTGCTTCAGTTTTCCTTTTTTTTTTTTTTAAATTGAAAATGTGGGATGGTTGAATTTTTTGTTGAATTTGTTTAAACTTTAGTGGATCAAATGACGATATTTAAACCAAGTTAATGTACTGTCATTGACAGTTTTCCATAGGTTACTTATTGATTTATGACTGATGGGTTGTTTAAGTGAGAATCTGGAGTATCTTTAATGTCATTTTGGGTTTTCAATTTTTCATGCTTTGATTTACCGTGTTTTGTTCCTCCTTTTGTGTTTATGTTAGCATTAATGGCTTTTTATTTAATCCTGAAAGTATGCATTTTTGTAAATCAATATTTTGATGGATTACGGGTGTAATTTGGTTAGATATTGAGAAGATGGTGTCCCTCAAGGGAATGATAATTCGTTGCAGTTCTATAATACCAGAGATCAGGGAAGCAATTTTTAGATGCCTTGTGTGTGGGTACTTCTCTGATCCCATTGTTGTAGATAGAGGTAACTGCTCAAGCTGTTAGTTGGCTTAACTTCATTATACACATGTTTTATATGATGTTATGCTGTTCGTTGACTAATGGATATTATCAGGAAGAATAAATGAACCTACAGTATGCATGAAGCAGGAGTGCCTTGCTAGAAACTCTATGACATTGGTTCATAATCGGTGCAGGTAACAATTATCTTAGTTTGATTTGCTTGGCTAATAGTCTGAATCTTGTTTTATTTTTTGGGACAAGATTCCCAAAATTTTTCTTCTACCATGTGTACTCTAATTGTGCACTTCTTGATGAATTGATGGTATAAGCTTTGTTGTTGCAGAGACTCTGTCCATATTTGTGGTTTTAATCCAAACTAGAGTATGGGCAGTCATTAATTGTCAGATTGTCACTTGTTTGTAGTAAAACCATACAAGTTAGCACAAAGCTGTGACATGTTCTTGTTCAAACCATTATTTATTTATTTATTTCAAGATTTCTTATATAAATGTTCAATGGCAATGCTGAATTCTCAAGTAATTAACTGGAGATGAAAATTATACACCCTGTGCAACTTACAATATTGACTTAATTGAGCCTGTGTAATATGAATACTTAGATCAGACCTTCCAACCCAAAATCTAGGGGATAAATGAGGTAATGACATGTGAACAGTGAACTTCCGAAGGGAGAGGAGGAAAATGATTTATGGATGTTTGTTAATTTAGCAAATAAGACCAACTGTCCTCTTAAAAACCCATTCCCAAACCTTCAAAATGAGAATCATTGCTTCCTGATTTTTTGGTTCATAATTAACTGTTCTTGCTAGCCGACCCCAATAAATTTTTTGGATAAAGTTTTAGTTGAGTTTGTTAGAATTAACTGTTCTTGCTAAAAAATAGGTTCGCTGATAAGCAGATCGTGAGGCTTCAGGAGACACCTGATGAGATCCCTGAAGGAGGAACGCCACACACAGTGAGCTTGTTGATGCATGACAAATTGGTGGATGCTGGAAAACCTGGTGACAGAGTTGAGGTGAGGCCAGAAAAGACACACTGTCTTACTGTAGAAAGGACTCCTATAACTTCTGTCTCCTATTAATGTGTGCCTGTTTTCTCAACAGGTCACTGGGATTTATAGAGCCATGTGTGTTAGAGTTGGGCCCACGCAAAGAACTGTAAAATCATTATTCAAGGCATGTTTCAAACTTTTGCCTATCACCAGTTGAAGCCTCTTAAGGCATGTGTTAAATCATTTTTCAGGGATGATGTCACATGAATGTAATGATCTTTTCCTTCTGATTGCAGACTTACATTGATTGTCTTCATATAAAGAAAACTGACAAGTCAAGAATGCTGGCAGAGGATCCTATGGAAATTGATAATGGCTCACGTAGAATGGAGGAAGATGTCCAATTTGATGAAGTGAAAGTATGTCCATATATGCTTTTTTCTGTCCTGGAAAGAAATTTGTTCCTTTTGTCCACTTTGATCACATTCTTGTTTGAAATTGCAGATACATCAATTAAAGGAGCTGTCAAGACAGCCTGATATTTATGACAGGCTAACAAAGTCATTGGCACCAAACATTTGGGAGCTGGATGATGTGAAGAGAGGTCTTCTCTGCCAGGTACTTCTATAAGTTTGACAAATTGCATCTTTGCTGATTTGTGAGATGGATTTTGTAAAATATTACATGCCTTAATCGGACAGTTCTGGTAGTGATTGTTAGTTGATTGCCCAAACTGTAGCTCTTTGGTGGGAATGCCCTGAAGCTGCCATCTGGTGCTAGCTTCCGTGGTGATGTCAATATCCTTCTAGTTGGTGATCCTGGAACTAGCAAGTCCCAGCTACTACAATACATACACAAATTATCTCCTCGTGGCATCTATACTAGTGGGAGAGGGAGCTCTGCTGTTGGCTTGACTGCATATGTTAGCAAAGATCCCGAGACAGGGGAAACGGTATGACTCTCTGTAGTGATTCTTATTTTCACCCAACTAGTTCTTACATGAATGTAAAATTTTGGGAGATAATGTTTATGACATATTCTTATAGGTTCTGGAGAGTGGAGCACTTGTTCTGAGTGACAGGGGGATCTGCTGTATTGATGAATTTGACAAAATGTCTGAAAATGCAAGGAGCATGTTGCATGAGGTTGGTTGTGTTTTCCTCAGAATTTTACAGGATTCTAGCTTTCAATCATTGAAAGTAAAATTCTTCATTAACTGGTAAATTTAGTTGTCAGCACAAATGTTGGGGATGAGAATTTTAATGAGCAGGCATACTTTTGTGCTACTCGTTATGCTTGAGATTATTTTTGTATATCCTTTTGACAATTTCAGAAAATATGCTTTCTCGAGGGTTCCCTGTAAAAGATCAAAGTTAATAGTATGGCTAGCATCACTTGCATGTGTTACTTGGCACCATGCTTGTAAACATAATATGTCTAGTATTTTAAATGTCTGATTTCATGTAATGGAAGTGTTAATCTCGTTTCAATTCTTGCAGGTGATGGAACAGCAAACTGTTTCCATTGCCAAGGCTGGAATTATTGCTTCCCTTAATGCAAGAACATCAGTATTAGCCTGCGCAAATCCTATTGGCTCACGCTATAATCCTCGGTTGTCAGTGATTGACAACATACACCTTCCTCCTACCTTGTTATCCAGGTGAGGATCTGGGACAGTAAACAGCTTTATGAACTGCTAAATGATCAAGGCTGTACATGCATCTGATTTGATTGTAATGTGGCAGCAGCAAATATGTTGCAAGTTTCTAATGTAGTTCTTGATGGTTTCCTTCATTTCAGCAGAAGCAAGTTAATAAAGATTGACAGAATAATAGTGAACTCTTTTAATTGGCAGTTATTGCTAAAATAATGAATCTAATCATGGATGCTTTCTCAGGTTTGACCTCATATACTTGATTCTTGACAAGGCTGATGAACAAACAGACAGGCATCTTGCCAAGCATATTGTTTCATTGCACTTTGAGAATCCTGAGGTCTGGGGAATTTTAGCTAACCTCTTTTCTGAGAGCCTATTTTCAGCAATTTCTCTCAAAATTTTGTGCATGTGCAGATTGCACAGCAGGATGTCTTAGACATTGCAACATTAACTGCATATGTGAGCTATGCTCGTAAGCATATTCAACCAAAGCTATCTGATGAAGCTGCTGAAGAGTTGACTCGAGGATATGTTGAGATGAGAAGAAGAGGAAATTTCCCTGGTAGCACAAAAAAGGTGTGATGGTATTCTTTATTTCTCATCCTTCTATCTCTCATGCATGCTTGTTTGATAGATTTAGTAAATATATCTATCTTTTCCCTGGTGTTGTATTTCAACTCTCAACTTAACTCAATTAAGCCCAAAGTAGGTTGTTTTGGCTGCAGGAATATTTTCCTCCATTCCAATTGTTTGAGGGTTATATTTTTCAAAAATTTGTTTTTTTTTTCAGTACTTCCTTCCACATCATCCTAGATTAGCTGCCTGCTTTTTCTTTTTGCAATTTCAATATGCTTAACTTTCTGTATTGGTGCATTAGTTGGTCCATGAGGCACATGGCCATAGGCCAAACCATCCCATAGGGCCCATATTCCCTCATCTCAATGTTATATTTGTTTATTAGGTAAATTACTAGAACAATTTGACATAATATTGGGTTAACTGTACCTTAGTCGCAAAATTATTATAGTATAGAACACTTTAATTTGTCTAAGTCTTGCACTCTTTGTTGATGGTAGTACAACAACTAAAATGATTATTTCTGAAATGACAGGCACCAAAGTGTACTTTATGGAAAATATCAAGAGGGTTTTAGTAATTAAATATTGTTTATTTGACTAATTAATAATGTGGTTGTTAGATTAACATTTTACTTAAACCTTGCTTCTTCATTTGTTGCTCAAACCATTCACAATTTTCTTGTCAAAATTACTAAATTTTGCATCTTTATCCCTTCTCTTAGATATTTCATGGTTCAACTCTGTAACTTTTTATTATACAAATGGATGCTTTTTCAGCGACTTAGCCATCTTGTATTGTCAGGTGATAACTGCGACACCTAGGCAGATAGAAAGTTTGATACGCCTAAGTGAAGCTCTGGCTCGGATTCGTTTATCGGAATGGGTTAGTATGGCTCCCCTTGTGTCTACCAGCGTAAAATGGTTTCATGAGGAATGGAATTTCAGAATTTTGAGCTTCCTTTGTGCTTTGTTATATGCAGGTCGAAAAGCATGATGTAATTGAGGCATTTCGACTTCTGGAGGTTGCAATGCAACAGTCAGCAACAGATCACTCCACTGGTAATTCTCCAATATTATTATATCCCTTAATTTATGATCTTATTTTCCTTGCCAGACAAAAAGAATTGTAATGATGCCTTCTCCCTTCTCATTTCTTAAGGAACTATTGATATGGATCTCATCACAACTGGAGTTTCAGCAAGTGAAAGGATGAGAAGAGAGAATCTTGTATCAGCAACTCGAAACATAATTATGGAGAAGTTGCAACTTGGGGGACCTTCAGTGCGCTTGTTGGAGGTAAATCAATCTCATTCTGATCTTTTACCAGACGTAAGACGAATGTTAGTTAATCTTAGTCACAACTGACACTTTATTTATCCTCTAGTTACTGGATGAGCTGAAGAAGCAGAGCTCTACCAGCGAAGTTCACCTTCAAGACGTAAGAATATAACTCTCTATCTCACTATCCGTCTACTCTGGAAATGCACTCACTGGCATTTCATTTTCTATTTTCCTTTTCAGCTGAGAAATGCAGTTGCAACTCTTGCGGGGGAGGGATTTGTAGTTTTCCATGGTGACAGCGTAAAAAGGGTATAGTAGACTTCATGCCAAAACAATGAATGGTACAACTATTTGTCTGGGATATGAATTCTCTGGCTTTTTGGAAATCTTGGGCGTATGATTGAATGAAGGTTGCCTAGCATTGACCAGGAGATTGCTAGATGTATTAACTATTACGTGATTGTAAATTTATAAATTCTTTTCATGGTTTGTATCAGCAACTTTTTAATTCTTAAATATTGCAAGATTAGCAACTAAAATATTATTTTATCTCAGATGTGAGACGAGTTGTGGGGTTAAAACTAACATGTTAGAATTGGGTTTGGGGGTAAGTAAAGGGTTGGCGAAACTTGAGTTAAAATTCTGAATCAAATCTGACAACAAGGATGCAATTATAAAAAAGCCAAGTTCTTGTAAAGAAGGTGAGAGACTTCGCTTGTGGCAATTGGTGGGGGATGCAAATGAGATGAGAGTTTTGAGTCGTTAAATTTTTTATTGAGCTTCAGATGAAGTTTAAATTTGAAGTTTGAGTTTGATTCATTTAAAATTAAATTTTATTAGATTCATATTTTACTTGCATTTAACTTTATTATGTTGTGAATTCTTAACTTGTTTATCAATTCTGTAGGATTATTAAAAAATATTATAATTTTTTATTAATTATTAACTAAAACGCATTTAATTATACAATGTGATCAATAAATTGTAATAATTAAATTATAAGGACGATCAATTATGTATTTTAAGAATATTTTCTTTAATTCAATTTTAAGAAGATTTTTTTGATGCTGTTCTTCTCTTTTACAAGTTATAAATGTCAGGTTTAAGAATCTGTAAGATGTCTAAATTAGTGATAAAAACTAAACTATAAAATAAATAGATAAAAATTAAATAGCGTGCATATCTCTAGGTGTTGTATAGAGTCTTTGATGTGCATCTGAGTAGAACTAAGAGTTTTCTTCCTTAGTTGAGTCCTCGTGTAAATGAGAATATGATCAAGTTAAATATTTCAAGATCCAAATATTAATAATATAATTGAGCAAGCGACTCTCTTATCCGAATATTCGGGTGTTATCGGGTTACTCATTACTTTATCTCTTGTTATTATTTTAATGGTTGTGATATCACTTTTAATTTTGTAATGATGTTATTTATAGTTTATTAGTTTTTTTAACTTGTATTGCGTATTATTTGTATCTATCATACATGCTCGTGATTAAATTTTTTGTTTATAATTTTTATTAATTTTTTATATATAATAATAATTTATTAAATATATAAATTAATATATGTTAAATGACAAACATAAAAAAATTATGAAAATTAGTGAGTTTTTTCATTAAAAATTTTAACTTATTTTAAAAACTTTTATTTTAGTTACGATTTGTTTGACATTATAATTTTTATATTTTAATATTATAATTTATAAATAAAAAATTTTAAAATTATCAAGATTTTGATATAACTTAATTGTTGAAGGGTAACCTGTTTGAATTTCAATTCTATATTTAACCTCGTTTATTGAAAATTTATTTTATAATTACTTTATATAATTTATTGTGGACATCTATTTAAATTAGAATTTTACTTTATAAATAACATTTAATTCGTAAATAATATAAATCATAAAGTTTATTATAGACATTTATTTAAATTAGAATTTTTTTATAAATAAAACTTAATTTCGTAAATAATATAAATTGTAAAGGATATTTTTTACAAAGTTAATGTCTTATCTCTACATATATTTATACATATTAGAGATTATAAATTAATAATTTTTTTATTCTTTATTTATTAAAATTTTATTTTAAGTAATTATTTCATATGAAATTTTATATTTAATTAAAAGTAAATATAAGTATGATTAAAAATTTTAAATTTATATTAACTCTAAAATTAATAATTTTAAATTTATATAAATATTAAAATTAATTTAAATAATAAAATATAATTATAATTAATTTAAAAAATAAAAGACTGTTTTTCATAACACTAATATTTCTCTCTCCACATTTATATATAATATAGATTTATTTATTAATTAATCACAATTATATATATAACTTTAATTTATTTTCCCAAATATTATGACATTTATAATTTATTATTTTAAGAAATTACTTCTAATATTTATTTATTTTTTTAGTTTATAGAGACTTAACACTTTATATAATTTGCTCATTCATAACCTAATTAATAATAATGAATTACACTTTCGCTCATAAAAATTAAAAATTTAATTATTTAGTTTTTAAATTTTATATTATATTATACTTTAATCTTTAGATTTTAAAAATTAATTATTTAGTCTTTAAATTTTATACTATATAAATTTTGGCATCAATAATTTTAATATATAAAATAATTTAATCCCTATAATTTTAGTGTTTTATATATTAAAATTAAAGGGACTAAATAATTTATTTCTTAAAACTCAGATATTAGAGTGTAATATAGTGTAAAATTCAGGAATTAAATAATTAATTTTTTTAAATTTAAAAATTAAAATATAATATAAGACAAAACTAAGAATAAAATTATAAATTTCCCTAAAATTTTTATTCAACTTATTCATTTAATTTTATAAACAAAAATTTATTATATTAATTATAATATATATATATATGTGTGTGTGTGTGTGTGTGTTGACCCTATGAGCTCAAAGGAGTATAGATTTTGATGTTAATAAAACTCAACTAGAATCAAACCAACCTTATTTTAAGTATTGTGCTTCTTTAAGGATAAAGAAAAATATTTACGGAGTTGATGATGAACTTGTGTTTTAAAAAAATGTTGACATCCTAAGAATAACACAAGATGAATCAAAGACAAAGAAGAAAGAAAATATTACCTTCCAAGCTGCATTGAAGATTAAATTTGAAGATACATGTAGTATAGAAGTAAGTTTGAACTTTTAGGATTGCTTGTGAAAAGAATTGAGGAATAGAAGCCAATGCTACTTATTTTTAATCTCTCAAATTCTTATCCTAAGTTTTCAAAACTTGTTTTTGAATTATCAATGGCCTAAAAGTATTTTATTATAATTTGGTATAAAGTTTTAAAGTTTTCAAAGTTATGTAGAAATGTTTTCCTGGTATGTTAATTGGTTTGTTCCGGTATGCTAATTGGTTTGCTGTTTGTTCCGGTATGCTAACTGTCTTAACTCTGCACAACATCACAGAAAACGACAAAACAACAGCTATTTTCTTGAAATTTGAAATTGTAACGTTCAAATGAGTTCTCAAACGGTTAGAAACATTCCAAAGCTATAAAAACACCTATCCTTGGCCATTTTGCACTTAATGAAAGTCTCTCTACTGTTCCTAACCTTTTAAGATCATTAAAAGCTTTCATTTAAAGTGTTCAAATTGTTTTTATTGCTCATCATTGGCTTACCTACTCATCTCTTCTTTATAGATTCTATTGTATTGAGTGAGATAAAGTTTTAAACACCTTCTTAGCATTTATAAGAGGTCATACAAGCACCTATTGAAGCTTGGTTGTAAAAAGTATTTGGGATAACACTTGGTAGAAGTGTGAAGCTACTTGTAAAAGTTTTAGTGTGAAGATTTGTAAAGGGCTTTTATCTCTTGCCTTTAAAAGAGAAGATTAGTGGAGTGAAGACTCAAAGTGGGATCTTTGAGAGAGTGGATGTAGGCTTGTTAGGCCGAACCACTATAAAAATTCAGTGTTCAAGTTTCTCAACCCTTACTCTTTAAATTTATGTACTTTATTTTCTGGTTGAAGTATTTTTGCTGAGTTGAAAATTGATACTGTTTACTGTTAACTCTGCTGTAAACTGAGATAATTTGTTTACTGTTGAATCTGTTGATATCTGATATAATTTGCTTACTGCTATATCTGCTATCAACTGATATATTCTGTTTACTGCTCTGTTTGCTGTGCTGTGATTTTATTCAGATTACTAAAATTTTTACTGACTGTCAATATATTCTATTAAATCAGTATACTGAATGCTTATGAGCCAACGCTACATAAATTAATCATTTGAGTAGTATCACACACATTTCACAATAGAAAAATTATGTTGAACTAAGCTGTACTTTTTCAAAGGTTTTGAGTAAGAACCGAAAAATTGTTTTAAGTCCAATTCACCCCCCTCTTGGACATATTTTGGGACATCAATTTGATATCAGAGCTTGTCTGTCTTGCTTGATGATTAAACACCATAGAGTGATCCATACACATGGCTGGTTCATCCAGTAACTCTGTTGGTATACCTGCTCCCTTAGCAGAAGATTATTCAATCACTAGACCACCACTTTTTAATGGCTCAAATTACTCATTTTGGAAAACTAGAATGAGAAATTTTATACAATATGTTGATATTGATGCTTGGAGAATAATTAAAGATGATCCTTATATTCCTTATAAAACTAGTGAAGGAACTGTGCAAATTCCTAAAGCTGAAGTTGAATTTGATGACAATGATTAGAAGAAAATTTCTACAAATGCCAAAGCTATTAACATTCTTCATTGTGCTCTTGATATTAATGAGTATAATCGTATTTCAGGTTGTCAAACTGTAAAAGAAATATGGAACAAACTAGAAGTCACATATGAAGGAACCGATGTAGTGAAAAAATCAAAGGCAAACCTCTTCATCCGTGATTATGAGTTATTTGATATGAAACCTGGAGAAACTATTGCTAAAATGAGTACCAGATTCACAGATCTTGTCAATCTTCTTAAGGCTCTTGGAAAGAAATTTGAGGAACAAGAACTTGTAAAGAAAATTTTGAGATCTCTTCTAAAGTCATGGGAAGCAAAGACCACTGTTATTCAAGACACCAAGGATTTCAGAAAATACACCTATGATGAGCTAATTAGTTCTCTCATTGCACATGAGATGATCAACAAGAAAGATGAAAATGAAGGTGATCATAAGAAAAAGAAAGGTATAGCCTTCACATCCGAAAAGGTTGATGAGAAAAAGAAAAGTGTTGCTTTCAAAGCTAGTGCAAGTGATGACTCAAGTGTTTCAAGTGATGATGATGAAGATATGGCTATGATAGTCAAGAGGTTCAAAAAGGCATTTAGAAAAGGTGGAAACAAATACAAGAAGTTCACAAAGAAATATGCTCCAAAAACTCCAAATCACTCAAGTGAAATTATTTGTTTGAGTATAACAAACCAGGCCACATCAAGCCGAAGTGTCCTACATTGAAGAAGAAAAACAAGTTTAGAAAGGATAAAAGTGAAAAGGCAATGGCGGTAACATGGAGTGATAGTGACTCTTCATCAAATAATGACACAAGTGACAAAGATGTTGCAAACACTTATATAATGGTAATTGAAGAAAAAGGTGAAAGCTCACACATTGAAGATAGTGATAATGAGGTAAATCTTGAACCTTCTAATGTTGATGAGTTAGAACTTGCATTTGTTAAGACATATGACAAATATAGATCTTTTAAAAAGAAATGCAAAATTTTGATACATGAAAATTGTGCTTTAAGATCAGAAAATATTTCTTCGAGTATGGTTTTAAAGGAAAATAAATTTTACAAATCTCAAATGAAGTTGTTTAAAGAAGTTAATGATGAGCTTCAAAGATCAAAAGAAGTTTGTGAATAACTTTTTGAGAAAAACAGAATTCTTAAAGCAAAAATTGAATATTTGACAAGAGATTTAACTAAATTTACTAAAGGAAAAGAAACACTTGACGTACTTCTTGGGAATCAAAGATCCACAAATAAAAAATTTGGAATTAATTATGATGGATTTATGAAACATGGAAAATACAAACATTATTTTATTAAACCTTCATCTTCTTCTCAACTAAATATTACATGCTTTTATTGCAATCATAATATGATTAATGCTTGTCCTATTAGGAAAGGAACCTTTAAGGCAAAGAAAGTGTGGGTGCCTAAAGGAACCCTACCTAATATTACTAACATACAAGGATCCAAAGTTGCTTTGGTACCTAGGGACAGTTAACTGATTTCAGGTTTGCCTAAGGAGTGTGCTGGAAACAGAACACTGGTATATAGATAGTGGCTGCTCTAGGCACATGATAGGAAATAAAGGCAAATTCTCCTCTCTTACTTTGAAAGAAAAAGGTTATGTCAAATTTGGTGATAAAAGTAAAGCTAAAATCATTGGATGTAGAACTATTAGTAAAAATTCTTGCATTGAGAATGTTGCATTGGTACAAGGTTTGAAATATAATCTTTTAAGTGTTAGTCAACTTTGTGATAATGGTTTTAAAGTCATTTTTACTTCTACACACTGTGAGATTCATGGAAATAATGTTATGTTTGCTGGTGCTAGAATAGATAATATTTACCTACTTGATTTAAAAAGTCTTGAAGAAAATTATGAAACATGCTTTATGACTCTTGATGATAGTGCATGGTTGTGGCATAGAAAATTAGGACATGCTAGCATGAGCACACTTGCTAAACTTTCTAGAAGAAATCTTGTTAGAGGCCTTCCAAAGATAAGTTTTGAAAAAGAATTTCAATGTAAAGCATGTGCACTTGGTAAGCATAAAAATCATCTTTTAAATAAAAAAATGTTGTAACTACGTCTAGACCATTGGAGTTATTGCATCTTGATCTTTTTGGTCAAATCACACCTAGAAGTCTAGGAGGCAAGGCATACACATTTGTAATTGTTGATGGTTTTTTAAGATTCACATGGACTTTCTTTCTTGCTCATAAAGATGAAACCTTTGATGTATTTGAAGCTTTTTGCAAAAGAATTCAAAATGAAAAAGGCTATTGCATTACATTTTTGAGAAGTGATCATGGAAAGGAATTTAAAAATAGTTTGTTTGAAAACTTCTGTTCTCAAAATGGTATTTATCATAATTTTCAGCTCCTAGAACTCTATAACAAAATGGAGTTGTTGAAAGGAAAAACAGATCTTTGCAAGAAATGGCAAGAAATGGAGTTGTTGAAAATTTATATTCTCAAGATGGTATTTATCATACTTTTTAGCTCCTAGAACTCCACAACAAAATGGAGTTGTTGAAAGGAAAAACAGATCTTTGCAAGAAATGGCAAGAAATGGAGTTGTTGAAAATTTATGTTCTCAAAATGGTATGCAAGAGGAACTAAATCAATTTGAAAGAAATAAAGTGTAGTCACTAGTTCCTAAACCTAAAAAGCATTCTATTATTGGAACTAAATGGGTATTTAGAAATAAGATGGATGAAAAAGGGCATGTAATTAGAAATAAAGCTAGACTAGTAGTTAAAGGATATAACCAAGAGGAAGGTATTGGCTTTGATGAAATCTTTGCTCTAGTTGCTAGAATTGAAGCTATTAGAATGTTGTGTGCTTTGCATGTTTTAAGAATTTCATGCTTTTATCAAATGGATGTTAAAAGTGCATCTTAAATGGATATATTGATGAAGAAGTTTATGTGGCTCAACCTCCTGGTTTTGACGACCCTCATTTTCCAAATCATGTTTACAAGCTTACTAAAACTCTCTATGGTTTAAAGCAAGCTCCTAAAGCATGGTATGAGAGACTTAGTAAATTTTTGCTTCAAAATAATTTTAAAAGAGGAAAAGTAGATACTACTCTTTTCATTTTTCATTAAGAAACTAGGAAAAGACATGCTCATTGTGCAAATTTATGTAGATGATATTATTTTTGGTGCTACTAACCATTCTCTTTGTAAGAAATTCTCCAACATGATGAAAAGTGAATTTAAAATAAGTATGATGGGTGAACTTACTTTCCTCCTTGGATTGCGAATCAAACAAATGAAAGAAGAAAATTTTTGTAAATCAGTCCAAGCACATAAGGGATATGCTAAAGAAATTCAAAATGGAAGACATGAAAAGTATTAGAACTCCCATGAGCTCAACAATAAAATTAGAGAAAAGATGAAAAAGGTAATGAGATTGATAATAAACTCTATAGAGTTATGATTGGTTCTTTACTCTACTTGACAGCATCTAGACCAGACATTCATTTTAGTGTATGTTTATGTGCAAGATTTTAATCATGTCCAAAAGAATCTCATATTGTAGCTGTTAAAAGAATTTTTAAGTACCTCATTGGCACACTTATGGCTGGTGGTATCCAAAATGTGAATCATTTGATCTTATTAGTTATAGTGATTCAAATTTTGCTGGTAGTAGATTGGATAGAAAAAGCACTTCTGGAACTTGTCAATTTCTAGGCCATGCATTAGTTTCATGGCATAGTAAAAAGCAAACTTCTGTTGCACTTTCTACAGCAGAAGCTGAATATATTGCAGCTGGAAGTTGTGTTGCACAAATTTTATGGATGAAGCAACAGCTTGAAGATTTTGAAATTAAGTTTGATCACATTCCCATAAGATGTGACAACACTAATACTATAAACTCGTCAAAAAATCCTGTCCAACACTCTAAAAGCAAGCATATTGAAATTAGACATCATTTTATTAGGGACCATGTTCAAAATGGTGATATTCAATTTGAATTTGTCCCTTCTGAAAAACAACTTACTAACATTTTTACAAAGCCACTTAATGAGGAAACTTTTTGCAAAATAAGAAGAGAACTTGGTATGACTGATGCTCTTGCTTAACATTTGATGCATATTCATGTTCCTATATGAAAATGAAGTGATATATGTTGATTTGTGGTGTTAAAAATGTGTTCTGAAATTTCTGGTGTAATTTGAAAATTTCTGGGTCTGATCTGACGTGAACAGTATTCTGCAGAATTTGATCACAGTGGCATACTAATTTGTTTGCTAATTTTCTTGTTCACTAAAAGCTTTACCATTGCTCCTAATTCTTTATTAGCAAACTGGTAGTCAGGTCTGATTGTACTGAAATTCTAAGATTTTTTTTTTTTCTGGGTGCCTGTTTTGTATTTTTAAAAGGCATATTATTTAAATACCCCTTTTGTTTAAAACTATGTTTCATTATGTGTTTAGAGGGCAAAATAGACTTTTCATATATTAATGATCATAATTTCTAGCGCGGGACTCAAAAATTTGCAGAACCATCAGTCTTATCTGCTTCTCCATTGATACACGGTATCAATCTCTCTGTAAAATTTCCATTTCTGTCTTTTCAAGTTTAAATTTCAAAATTTTTCCCTTTTCCGACACATCTCTTCCCGAAATCTGATCGAACGCATCTCCTCTCCATTGTTAACCCGTTTCACTCACAACCCTCTCAACCATCATCTCCCTTCATATTCTTTAAAATTTTCGAAACCCATTTGCTCTAAAACAAAGCTCTCATTCCGCATTCTTCAAAACAGAAAATCCCTAAATCCTTCATATTCATTCCCTGATATCTCTCTCACTCTGTCGAAGGAAATCATTCAAATTGATTCTCATTGGGTTAAAATTTTTTGACGCATTATCTCTTGTTGTCATCGATTTGTGTTCTCTCTACAAGTATTAGGTATTGATTTCAAAACATTGTTGGATACGTGTTTTACATTTTTTTTTGTTTGTTTTGCTTTTGTCTCTCACTCTTGAAATTAGTTGATGGGTTTTCTTATATTGAGTATTCTCATGACAACAAAATGCGCTATATGACAATATCATGAATTTGTTGTTGTTGATTCTCAAAAACCCTAATATTTCTTACTGTCAATCCTAAAATTTTTAAATAATACATGACATTACGTCAAAAATGTATTGGTATACTTCTAATGGTTATACATTGACTGCTCACATTGATTATTTTGTGAACCTAGCTTTATCTATCCCTACTGCCAACTATTTCTGATTTGGTCATGGCACGGTCAAAAGGAAAAGGCAAAGAAAAGGTCACCACACCCTCATTGGAAAAACAAAAGAAAAGTCCAAGAAGATGACCAGTGAGCCTATCCAGGAGAAAGGTTCTAAGAAGAAAAAGACTTCAAAAGCTCCAATTGTGCTTATGGAAAGGGCCATTCATGAACCAAGGTACATTCACTGGCCTGCTTTTAATGAAGTCTCTATTCCTTTACAGTCTTTATTTGAATACCAAAAATGGGACAAATTATGTTCGAATACTGAGGGAATATATGTGGATTTAGTTTAAAAATTCTACAAAAATTTGAGAGTTGATGATGCTGAAAGTGATGAATCTTTTAAGGTTAAAATAAAAGGAAAAGTTTATGAGGTAACAGCAGAAAGGTTAGCCAGAGCCCTAGGCATCCCAAACAGTGGGAATAGAATCTATTCTCACAAAGAAGTCTTTGCCGTTGGAGGGTTCAATAAAAGAGATTTTGAAGTAGAAGTATTTAAAGGAGAAGTGAAAGATAAAACCAGTATAATCCATGCTCACCAACACATCAAAATCCTTTATAGCTCATCATTTATGTGTTGAATCCTTGAACTGGTAATCCAAACTATTTAAGCACACTTTATCTCTGTATAATTTAGCATATTGTGAATGAAATTGAGTTTAATGTTGCCTACTTTATGCTAAAACAAATCATGAAATGGAAACCACCTTACAAACCTATGCCCATATTCTTAATGTCTTATTCAGAGACTTTGGAATATCACTGGAAAATGAAAAACTTAGAACAAATATGATCCCAATTACAAGTTTGCCGAAAGATGATGATGGCAGAAAACTAAGGTTTGAACAAGGTGTTAGTTCTAAGGGTAGTGCAAGTGGTGCTTTTAATGTTGAAGGAATTCTGGAAGAAGTGAATAATTTAACGCAGTTTGTTAAAATTGAATTTGGAGAAATACAAAAATTTAGATCTTTTCAAGATATTCTTATGAATGCACTTGATTCAAGGATTGATGGAACTTTGATAATGATGTATAAAATTGTGGATGAGCTATCCAAAATCAAAGTTCATTTGCATCTTTCAAGCACTAAATCTGGAGAAACCAGTAAGGTTGTTGCTACTGGTTCTGTTCCCCAAATAGAAAAAGAAAAGGAAACAGAAGAAGAGGAAGAAGAAGAAGAGGAAGAAGAAGAAAGAGAAGAAAAAGAGGAAGAAGAAAAGGAAACAGAACAAGAAGAAGAGGTAAAAGAGGAATAAGAAGAAACTGAAAAAGAGGAAGAAAAATCCAATGATAGTAATGGAAAAGGAGGCAGCAAAGAAGGAAATGGAGATGACATAAGTGACTCTGCTTCTAAGCCAGAACCACAGACTCCTGCTCCTGCTGCACCTGCTAAAAGAAAGGCCAAATCAGCTAAAGAGGAATAAAGAAGTAAGCATAAAGAAGAAACTGGTAAACCATCAGGCAAAAAGGCTAAAATTAGCAAAAAGCCTACTGTAGAATCCGGTACTGCTGCTGTATCTGAGTTAGCTCCTGGCCCTATTGTTCCTTTAACACCTGGAATTGCAATGGCTGCTGAAATCCTTCAAACTTTGAGTGATAAACCTGTCAAGCCAAAAAGGGTGAAGATGGCTGCTCTGAGACAAATCAGAAGAAGCTCTAGGCTAAAATGATAGATCACCATACTGGATGCTTACTGATTTTATTTTGTCTGACAGTCTGTCTCTTAGTTTGCTACTTTGTTTGCTATTTTTTAACTTACTGGATATTAATTACTTTGCTATATTATCTACTATTTTGTCTATTTTAGTTCACTGCACTTAAACTGAGTTGGTCTATACATATGTGCATGTTTTCTCCCATGTTATTTTGATGCTGACAAAAAGGGAGAGAAGTGAATGATTGACATTATTGATATATCTTGTGATTAAAATGTTATATGTTGTTTGGTTGTTTGAGAAAATATCTTGTGCATATTTTGAAAATATCTTGTGCATATTTAATTAATACTTTAGTCATACTTGCCTAAAACTCCTTGTGACTAAACATGCTTATGAATATTTCATTGGAATTATTAAGGGGGAGTTATTTGTTAATATGTGTTGATATAGGTATATACATAGGGGGAGTTATTCCCACATATACATTCATACACATACTCACACTTGTCAATTCCTACTTGGTGATTCAATTGAGTTTTGTCATCATAAAAAAGGGGGAGATTGTTGACCCCATGAGCTCAAAGGAGCATAGATTTTGATGATAATAAAACTCAACTAGAATCAAACTAATATTGTTTTAAGTGTTGTGCTTCTTTAAGGATAAAGAAAAAGATTCATGGAGTTGATGATGAACTTGTGTTTTAAAGAAAGGTTGACATCCTAAGAATAACACAAGATGAATCAAAGACAAAGAAGAAAGAAAATGTTACCTTCCAAGCTGCATTGAAGATCAAATTTGAAGGTACATGTAGTATAGAAGCAAGTTTGAACTTTTAGGATTGCTTGAGAAAAGAATTGAGGAATAGAAGCCAATATTACTTATCTTTAATCTCTCAAATTCTTATCCTAAGTTTTCAAAACTTGTTTTTTAATTATCAATGGCCTAAAAGTATTTTATTATAATTTGGTGTAAAGTTTTAAAGTTTTCAAAGTTATGCAGAAAAGTTTTCCAGGTATGTTAACTGGTTTACTATTTGTTCTAGTATGCTAACTGTCTCAACTTTGCACAACATCGCAGAAAATGATAAAACAATGGCTATTTTATTGAAATTTGAAATTGTAACGTTCAAATGAGTTCTCAAACGGTCAGAAACGTTCTAAAGCTATAAATACACATATTCTTGACCATTTTGCACTTAATGAAAGTCTCTCTACTGTTCCTAACCTTTTAAGATCATTAAAAGTTTTCATTCAAATTGCTCAAATTGTTTTTATTGCTCATCATTGGCTTACCGACTCATATCTTCTTTATAGATTCTGTTGTATTAAGTGAGATTGAGTTTTAAACACATTCTTAGCATTTATAAGAGGTCATACAAGCACCTATTGAAGCTTGGTTGTAAAAAGTATTTGGGATAACACTTGGTAGAAGTGTGAACCTACTTGTAAAAGCTTTGGTGTGAAGATTTGTAAAGGGATTTTGTCTCTTGCCTTTAAAAGAGAAGATTAGTGGAGTGAAGACTCAAAGTGAGATCTTTAAGAGAGTGGATGTAGGCTTGTTAGGCCGAACCACTATAAAAATTAAGTGTTCAAGTTTCTCAACCCTTACTCTTTAAATTTATGTACTTTATTTTCTGGTTGAACTATTTTTGCTGAGTTGAAAATTGATACCGTTTACTGTTAACTCTGCAGCAAACTGAGATAATTTGTTTATTGTTGAATCTGCTGATATCTGATATAATTTGCTTACTGCTATATCTGTTGTCAATTGATATATTCTGTTTACTGCTTTGTTTGCTATATTGTGATTTTATTCAGATTACTGAAATTTTTATTGACTGCCAATATATTCTATTAAATCAGTATATTGAATGCTTATGAGCCAACTCTGCATAAATTAATCATTTGACTAGTATCACACACATTTCACAATAGAAAAATTAGATTGAACTAAGCTATAATTTTTTAAAGGTTTTGAGTAAGAACAAAAAAATTATTTTAAGTCCAATTTATCCTTCTCTTGGACATATTTTGGAACACCAATATATAATGTGAAAAAAAATAACTTGTAAAATATATTTTTTTAATTTATATATTGCCTAATACTTTATATAATTTATTACCATTGATTTAATTAATTATAATAAAATCTGATTATTTACAATCCCGACTGGAATTTGGAAATTGTAAGAAGGAAGCAAGTAGGCCTCCCATCAGTCACCCAGAGGGTAAAACTGAAAAGAAACTTCCTATGATAGGGACACAATTGTAATAGACATGGAAGCTTGTGGTGATAAGCAGAAGGAACACGGCATTTCTCCCTGTCCTCTCTGAGGTCTCTCGTCTAAAAACATTTCTAATTGAAAATTGAAATCGGTATATAAACAAATCCACCTGCTACTCTCTGACACTGCATCATTTTTCCTTGGGAGAGACGAGAGGAAGAGAAATCGAATCCGTCTATTTCCGGCGAGGCCAGGAAAGGAAAAAATATGGGGGAGGTTCGCGGAGGATGCTGTCCGCCGATGGATCTGTTCAGGTCGGAGGCCATGCAACTGGTGCAGCTTATCATCCCTATCGAATCCGTCCATCTCACCGTCTCTTATCTCGGCGACCTCGGTCTCCTTCAGTTCAAAGATGTCTGTACAGTTTGTTTTGTAAACTGAAATTTTTAATTTAATCTGGATATATGTGCAGTTCCCTTGCTTGTTTTCTCCTTCTTTACTATCTAATGTTCGACATTGAATTCGAAGTTTCTACTGTGTGGCTCTATTTTGCGTTGCTAACATTCTTTGCTTTCTAATTTGGTGACTTAAAATTCCAAATCTTATCATGATTTTGAGTTCTGATTGAGATATGTAGGGGGAAAATCCTAGCAGGTTCTATATCTTTGCTAGGGTATTATCTATCAATCTTTGGTTAGAGAAGTTGAATGTTAGTCATAGTATCTTGCTCCTGACAACAGGATCATTTTTACCTACAGAATGATGTGTTAGTAGATAGTGATATCTGATTTATCAGATATTCAGCTTCTGATGGTGTGTTTGTTGTGTTATTTTGTTTTCCAGCTCAATTCAGAGAAGAGTCCATTTCAGAGAACTTATGCTGCTCAGGTGCGCTTTTGTTCTGTGTACACTGCAATTTTTTTTTTTTTTGTCTTGCTTGTATCTAGAGGAGTGACTTAATATTGAAAAGTAATAATGAACTTAATGCATAATGGTTAAAGTAACTAGATTGAGAAACTGGTAAACTGCTTGATTTTGTTTACATTGTCTTGGACTAAGGACTTCTATTGTTGCAGTAATTAAAGAAGAATTCATAAGAATTTAAAACCATTTATGACAATTTTTTTATTACATATACTGAAATTTGAAAATGACTTAATGAAGATTGCAATCATGTTCTGTTTTTGTTGCCTTTATGTCTCTCTCCCTCTTCAATTGGGACTTGCCTTTTACACAGCCTTATACACTTCTGGGAATTATTTTTATTACTTCTATCAAAACACACACACACACACACACACACACACACACACACACACAGAGGCAAAAAAAATAAAAAGAGATTACGAGAAAATGCATAATCAGTTTCATTTTCATTCTCTGCATTCAACAATTTACAGCGGGATAAGAGACTAAACTCATAAAACTGTTTGAAACAGTAAAAAACGGTGCCTTATATATTTTGGACATTGAAATGAGAACAACAATAATATGAACAATGGAGATACATAAGATCTAATGCTGCTTCTTTCCTGTTGTGAAATATTATTTCTGTCATCAAATGCTGTGAATCTCTTATCAGTTTGAAAGAAAATTTTGGTGGTGGAAGTATTTATTTATTTATCTATCTATTGTTAAGATCAAAAAATGTGGAGAGATGGCACGGAAATTACGATTTTTCAAGGAGCAAATGGAGAAGGCGGGTGTGTCACCTTCATCAAAGCCTGTGACACGAACTGACATTGATATGGATGGCCTAGATGTATGTCAAGAAGTTGATTATATGTCTAGAATTTGCTTTTGGTTGTCATGCTTTTAATTTTTTTTTCCCCTTCTATTTGGGTGTGATAGTTAAAACTTGGAGAACTTGAGGCAGAACTCGTGGAAATGAATGCAAATAATGATAAATTACAACGTACTTACAATGAGCTTATAGAATACAAGCTTGTTCTCCTAAAGGTATGAGTACTTCTTCTGCTATGACCTAGTATAATTATTGGTTCTATTTGCATGCGTAATCTGCCATGAGGAATAGCATCCAATATTTTAAAATGGACATGCCCTAATAGTTGGTATAGAAGATTTTATTTACTTATATGGTAGGAGAAAACAAATGCAGAGAAGAGGAAGGGTAGGAAAAAATAAAAAAGATAAACAAAGTTGACAGATCTTCTATGGATAGATTAGAAAAAGAAAAAGCTGAATTTGACATTGTTGAATGATAAGTCTGGCCATTAGATTTTGAGTTGCTTGTTCAAGCAGCATAATTAAGCACCAGAAATAGTTATATCTTTGATTTCACAAGCTGCCTAGCTGTCTTTGAGATGATTGAGGAAATTCCGTTGTGTGATAGAATTGAGTTTAATGGTTTATTTTCATGTAGTCATGCCAATCTACCTGATAACTGTAGCATTTGATGTCTTTAATATGCTTATAGAATTTGGAGTAGAAAAAAATGTTATCAATGTCAATTTATCAGCTATTAAGGTTTGGAATATATTTAACAAGCAGCCTTTTATAGTTTTTACCCTTATCATAACTTGAGGACTTCGTACTTCATATTTGACCTCTATTTTTCTTCAACACGCATGATCAAATGTTTAGATTGTTCTCATCTAAATTCAATTTTACATTAAAGTCTTTTTCCTTCTTCTTCTTTGCTCATCAACTGAGATGTTTATCTTTTGAAATAAATATTTTTTCAACACTTTTGATACTTAAGAAACAAGTCAACAAGATTTTGATATCCTTCCTTTTAGGCTGGTGAGTTTTTTTCTTCAGCATTAAGCAGCGCAACTGCTCAGCAGAGGGAAATGGAATCACGTCAAGTTGGTGAAGAATCACTAGATACTCCTTTATTAGCAGACCAAGTATGAATTTTAACAACTTTTTAGTATGCTAGTAATACCTGCATACTATTATTGCTCATAGAATTTTTTCTTGATTGGATGTTCCATAGGAAATATCAACTGATTCATCAAAGCAAGTAAAGTTGGGGTTTCTCACTGGCCTCGTTCCCAAAGAAAAGTCTTTGGCATTTGAAAGGATTATATTCCGAGCTACCAGGGGCAATGTGTTTATCAGGCGGGCTGCTATTGAGGAGCCTGTAATTGATCCTGTTTCTGGGGAGAAGGTCAGTTTTGGCTAATCATTATATTGTTGCTGTGGTTATTTATGCTAGATATATAAGTATGGATAAGGGTAGAACTTTTGAACAGACAAAAAGTACGTGCTTTAATTTAATGTTTACAGCAAATCATTAATTGATATGATGGACACAATAGTAAGTGTTGAGTTATTATTTAAAAAAAAAAAAACAACTAATCTTAACCCTAAATGTAATCCTACTTATACATAAAATCTAATAATTTGTAGTGCCTACAATACCAAGAGAAAATTCCACAACCAAGCAACTATTTTTTTTAATTGGCATATGGTGATGTCATATAATAAATGTGATTTGCAAGTTAAATTGGGATAGATTATTAAATTTAGTTCAAATATTATTCATATTATTGAGTGGATGTAGATTATTTGTAACATAATTAAATACAATTTTATTTAATTGAATGGAACATAAGCCTATCTTTATAGTCATGACTCATGAATCGAGTATATATTGAACTTTGACAATGATAAACTAAGGTACAGCTGTTGGTTTGAGGGTTGAATTGATGGACTTTTATTAAATTATATATTTTGCATGATATAAAATTATATTTTAAAAATCTATAAAAAATATATTTGAGTTAAAAGTCTCAAAAATCACATGCCACACGCATGATGCAATGGTTGGTTCTACGAAATAGTTTGTGTATAGCTCTAATTATTTGTTACACAGATAATCCCTTTAATCTTGAATTGATTAAGATAGGCCATCAGTCTTTGGTAATTCCAAGAGGGAAAGGCCAATGGAGAAGATGCTATGCCTTTGATTCTATAAGGTCACAATATTTGTGATTTAAGAATTTTACTGAATAATGAGATTGAGCAATTCTTATACTATTGTTTTTGAGCTTTTTGGCATTACATTTAGTTGTATGCCATGCCAGTCTGAGTTCTTGTGAGGGTCTAAGCATGTGCTTTTGCATGTTGTGATGTGAGTGCAGTAATATAGTGCAAAAGCTACAAGATAGCCTTCATTGATATGTGGTGTATAATATATAGAAAATTCATTTAAATCCTGCTATGTCTATGATTAATACATGAACTGTGGGTTTAGTGCAGAAAATTTATTCACCTCTCTAACTGTGTGTATGTCCACACTATCTTGTTTGCTCATGACTTGTGAATGCCAATGTACAGACTGAGAAGAACGTATTTGTTGTGTTCTATTCTGGAGAAAGAGCTAAAACCAAAATACTCAAAATATGTGAAGCTTTTGGGGCAAATCGTTATCCTTTCACTGAGGATCTTGGCAAGCAAAACCGGATGATTGATGAGGTATCAAACTTTTGTTCTTGTTGATGCTTTGTTTAACTTTTGAAATTAATTAATGATAGCTCTATTTTCATCTGAATATCTAAAACTTAAATTTGAATGTAATTATCCTGTGCCCTATTACTTTGCTGTTGTCAACTTTTTTGTGCATGTGCTATTGAAACCTTTTTGAGTTGGAATGATTTGTATACTTCCATTGTCAGGTCTCAGGAAGAGTCTCAGAATTGAAGACTACCCTAGATTCAGGAATACTTCATAGGAGCAATTTGCTGCAGACTATTGGTGATCAATTTGTGCAGTGGAACTCAATGGTCTGTTCAAATCTACACACACACACACACAGAAAAGCTGCCCCTTCTCTCTTTATATGCATTTGCTTCTCTGCAAAATTCTAATAGATTCTTGTTCGAACATGACTATATGCTATGTTGCTTAATGCTTACTGGTTTAAGGTGCTTGATTCATGTGATTCTCTCTCTCTCTCTCTCTCTCTCTCTTGTGCGTTCAATAAGTGTGTAAAACATCAATATGTGATTGCGGCATTCTGCCTTTAATTTATTGTGTTGGTTTCAATCTCTCATATCCTAAAATGTGGATTTCTCTGTCCAAACCTCTGCTTTTTTTTTTTTTTTTTTTTAAATTATTATTGGCATTTCATTGATAATTGATCTTATCATCTCATCAACTTTTCATCCATTGACTTCTGCTCTTTCAGTAATTTCTATTCCATGTAAAGAATGTAAATATGAAGATAATTGCTAGGCTTTCAAGAGACTAAAGCCAATGCAATTGGGTTTTGTAACTTAAATTAATCAAAATTTGGTTCTATTAGTAGTCTGAACCTTGCAATCATAATCAACTGAACATATTTTTGGGCAAAGCACAAAAAAGTAACGTGTGGCTTGGGCCATTTTCGAGTAGAGTCCTGTGGTTTGGGTTTTGACAAACCAGGACCCTACTTGAAAATGCCCTAAACCATGGGTACTTTTTTGGTACTTCCGCTATATTTTTTTGGGCATGTTTCTTGATCTGGCGTCATACAAATCTTATTCAAGAAATGGCTTATGATTGGAATATATACTATGATATTATCGCATATTCCCATTGCTTTATGATTTAAGATACTGTGAAAGCAATCTGAACCTTTGCTATCTTAATCAACTGAATTTATTTTTTGGGTATGTTTCTTGATCTAGTGTAATAAAAATCTTATTCAAGACAACAGTTTGCTATGAAACTAGATTAGCATTTATAGAAATTATATGTGAAAGAAAAAGGGAAACAAAGCAAGGGGGATACAGTTGAAGTTAAAGCCTGGTGGACAACCTTATCTTCCTGCCAAAGCAACAAAATGAGTTCTTGTTTTCATGGACAATTTCATTCAAACAGCATCCATTGCACATCCTCATAATTTTATATATGGATGAGGCATTGGAAATAATCTTGTGCCCTTTAATGTGTATCATATGTTTCCTTTTTTGTGCCTTGCACATTCTGCATCAATTTGATAATACATATATGATATTTTGTGTTGTTTGGATTATTTTTAGTCATTAATCATTTCCCCTTTGAACTCATGAAGGTGAGGAAGGAGAAATCCATCTACCACACTCTAAACATGCTTAGTCTTGATGTGACAAAAAAGTGTCTTGTCGCTGAGGGGTGGAGTCCTGTTTTTGCCTCAAAGCAGGTAAATCTTTTTAGTTTAATTTAGAATGGGCTCATCTTAATTTTCACCTAACATATGCAATCAAATGTTGCTTGGATTAATTTGATCTTGATCTGTGCAGATCCAAGAAGCATTGCAACGAGCTGCATTTGATTCCAACTCACAGGTTGGGGCCATTTTCCAGGTTTTGCATACAAAGGAGTCCCCACCTACATATTTTCGCACAAATAAATTTACTACTGCTTTTCAAGAAATTGTTGATGCATATGGGTGAGTTTCGCTCTAAATTAATGTCATGTTATTGCTTTCTTGGTGAATGTATTAGCATTGCAATTAATGTATCATAAATATACAAGCAAATCAGATCTCATTTGAGCCAATGACTAGCCGCATTCTATAATCATATGATTTAGATACTTCATGCTGTTTTTCCATGTGCTTCTGTTTCTTCCAAAAAGATGACATGATAGACTGAGCATCACATGATAATGGAAGGTGTGCTTGAAATCCAGGCACATGGTTTGATGTCAGTTTGACATGTGTTATAAGATGATTTGGCCTGTCACTTACTGATCTTTAACACAATAAATTGCTGCCTCATTTTTTATAAAATATTCTATAATTTGCTGCTAAGAGTAGAATGTGTTTGCTCCTGCATATGCATACAAGTTTGTGCACTTGTATGCATGCATGCGCTCATATGTTCACATATTACTCTTGTTTGTTTGTTTTGTATTTGCAAAATGTTAATTTTATTAATAGAAATAGGTTGCTGTTTAATATGATTGCAGGGTGGCCAAGTATCAAGAAGCAAATCCTGGTGTATACACTATCGTTACATTCCCTTTTCTTTTTGCTGTCATGTTTGGTGATTGGGGGCATGGAATATGCTTGTTACTTGCAACCCTAATCTACATAATCAGGGAAAAGAAACTTTCTGGCCAGGTGAACAACTCATGATTTGATATCATCAACCATACATTTTATGCATTTGATTTTTACCATGATATATTATTCTATAACATTTACCTCATTGAATTAAGTTTAAATGGTCTTTCAGCTTTCACCAATTTATTTATGGGTATAATGGCAAATCATTTTGCTTTTGTCTTACTAAAGAGATGTTGTCTTATCAAGAATAAATTTTGTTCCTCGCTATATGTAGAATCTAATTAGTAATGTTTCTTGTGAACTACAGAAGCTTGGGGATATTACTGAAATGACCTTTGGTGGTCGTTATGTTATCTTGTTGATGGCCCTCTTCTCAATTTACACCGGTTTGATCTATAATGAGTTCTTCTCAGTTCCCTTTGAGCTGTTTGGAAGCTCAGCATATGCATGTCGTGATCTTTCTTGCAGGTATTTGACTCAAGCCTTCAATACTTCTGGTGATCTTTAAATCATATAACAGTCCCATGCATTCTTGTTTTTCAGGGATGCTACTACAGAGGGGTTGATTAAGGTGGGCTCCACTTACCCATTTGGTGTGGATCCTGTGTGGCATGGCACTCGCAGTGAGCTGCCATTTCTAAACTCTTTGAAGATGAAAATGTCAATCCTTCTTGGAGTTGCCCAAATGAATCTTGGTATCATATTGAGTTACTTCAATGCTGTTTATTTTCGAAATGGCTTGAATATCTGGTAAGTTTGGTAACATTGACGCTAGTTGCTTAAGCATGTTTCAAGTTTTTCAGGAGTCATGAAAGCTTACAGTAATATGTGTTGTTACTGAAAGCTCTCCTTTTTCTTCCATTTTCCAGGTTTCAATTCATTCCCCAAATGATATTTTTAAACAGCTTGTTTGGCTATTTATCACTCCTTATCATTGTGAAGTGGTGCACTGGTTCACAGGCTGATTTATACCATGTAATGATATATATGTTCTTGAGTCCAACGGACGAATTGGGAGAAAACCAGCTCTTTGCAGGACAAAAGATAGCTCAGGTCCGCTCTATCTCTGAGCCTCTTTCTATTCACATTCCCATTTTCCATTGTTATGGCATGCAGTCTTTCCAATTACTTATATTATGCTTTCTGTTTTCAGCAAGTTCTGTTATTACTGGCCCTTGTTTCAGTACCATGGATGCTGCTTCCAAAGCCTTTACTTTTGAAGAAGCAACACCAAGATGTATCTCCATTAGCCAAGTTTCTTTCATATAATTAAGTACATTATTGCTTGTTCTCTTCCATCAGTTCTGAATGTCTTATTTTCAGAGGCACCAAGGACAGTCATACACACCACTTCAGATCACCGAGGAGTCTCTCCAAGTGGAGGTGAATCATGATTCCCATGGTCATGAAGAATTTGAATTCAGTGAAGTTTTTGTACATCAGTTGATACATACCATTGAGTTTGTGCTTGGAGCAGTCTCAAACACAGCATCTTACCTTCGTCTATGGGCCCTCAGGTATGTCACTGTAAAGTTGAAGATACACATCTGTCTGCATTCAATCCTTGATCATTTATTAAACCTGGGTGAAATCATTTCAGTATTATAGCTTTGTCAGAATATGTGTTGTGCTGGTCCATTGAACAATATGTATGCTTGACACACCTATTGCTATACGGTTAGGCACTTGTCTGTCTATTGCTTGTGAGTGGAGCTCTCTTATGACCTGCTAGGAAGAGCCCATCCTTCCATACTGGCACCTAGATATCTTCCACATAATTGGCTGCAGTCACTTTTCCATCATTTTTTTTTTATTTAGACTGGCATCTGATCCTTCTGATGGGACTAATTATGTGCTTTATCTTGTGTCTTCCATTTTGCAGTCTTGCCCATTCAGAACTGTCAAGTGTATTCTATGAGAAGGTTCTTCTCCTTGCTTGGGGGTATGTTACATTCTTTGACGTCTCTTTCTTGGACAAGTAAAGCAGTTTTTTTCAAGTTCATAGCTTTTGAATTTCATGCCCCTTTATGAGATAAACCAATGAATATACCTGTGCCTGTCATGGTAATTTTATTTATATGTCAAAAAAATTATTTATAAAAAACAAAAGGACCATCCTGACAACTCCTATTATCTATTGCATTTTGCACAGTGAACTATTCTTTGCGTGAAATAATTAGAACTGTAAGGCAGTCAAAAGAACCAACCTAGCAGTCAAAGGATATCTAAAATATGTACAAACATTTGTATGGATATTAGTGACACTGCTTTACATGTCACACAGGTTCAACAATGTAATTATCCTCATTGTCGGCATCATCATCTTTATTTTTGCAACTATTGGTGTGTTGCTGGTGATGGAAACTCTCAGTGCTTTCCTACACGCTTTGCGACTTCATTGGGTGGAATTCCAAAACAAGTTCTATGAGGGAGATGGTTATAAATTCTATCCTTTTTCATTTGCATTGCTCAGCGATGAAGATGATTGATTCACCGACTCAAATCATGGTTGGCATCAAAGAAAATGGTACTCGGTGTGCATTGGTATGAATTGGTGTTGATTCTATTCATTCAACCATGACCAGAAGTTCGTATTAATCTTGTAAGGGTGAGTTGAGGCAGCTTTCTACCATTTGAGCACTGCTTCTTTCCCATCCAATTGTTCTGTTCTATTGGAAGGAATAAGCAGTTTTCTTGTTTGGCTGGTGGGCTTGTATGGTATGGCAGTACCCTGGCCGAGGTAATAATGAGAATATTTAATTTATTCTACTTATTTATTGCTTTATTTATAAAAAGAAAAGATGTAGCTTCTTTTGGCTATGGTTTATACAAAGATCGTTGCTTTTATGTTTGTTTGCATTGGAATTTTACCATGACTAGAAAACTTGTGTAGCCATGAGATTTCGAGTGGCTCCTGTTACAATGCCAATGGTGGCAGGAGCCAGTTTTAGCTTATATAGATGGTGCGGTTTGTTACTGCAAGTACTCCTGTATGAGGGAAGAAAATTTTATGTTGATTGTGAGAGTGACATGGGCTGAATATAGTTTACGCTGGAATGATCAGAAAGGGAAGAAGGGAGTAACTTGAAAAAAAGGAAATGATATGAGTTGAAATATCACCTTAACAACCAGCTTTCTTAACAAACTGCAGTTGAAAAAACTGAAAAACCATCTTAACTAACGAACAGAAAAGCTAGAGTTGGGAACTCCTTCCCAATACTTCTTCGCTTCGTTTGCTTTGGGTAAATTAGGAGGAAGTTTTGGGGATTGTTTACTTGTAGAAAACAGTTTCTATTGTTAAAGAAAACTCATAAAATGTGTTTAACTATAAATAACAAAAAAATAATTTTTTATTTAAAATAATAAAATATTATTTTTATATTTCCTAATTAAAAAACATTCTTATAAAATATATCAAGTACTTATTTTAATTTTTTTAATGTGTAATTCATTTGTTTTATAATGATATGATATTTGTAAATAAATATTTTTCAAATAATTATTTAATTAAATATGAAAAGTTATAATATAATTTTTTTTTATTATAAAAAGTCATCGTTTCCGTTTGGAAACAATTAGAAAACATAATTTTTATTGTAAAAGAAAATTGTGGAAATGATTTTAAGTTATTTTTTAAATCTTAGTAAAATTAAGAAATTGATTTTTAAATTTTTTTTATTTAGAAAATTGATACATGTAAAATAACTTAAAAAATTATTTTAATTTAATATGAAAAATTAAATTATTTGGTTGCCATAATTCTTTAACTTCCTAGAAAGTTGATGAGTTTCACTTCTTTATAAGTAAATCCTCATGTCTAACCCAAGAAAGTTCAACTTATTTAGTATCAAATTCTCTTCCAACTTTAATCCTCTGGCTTTTCTCTATAGTTGGATGAAAAAAATTTCATGATATTATTTTGTATTAATATACGTTCACATAAAAAAAGTAATTAAATTAAATTTAAGAATTTATTATATTTTTTCATAAAAAAAACATTTTATTATATTTTGTTTATAATTGTGTCATAAAAAAAAATTGTAGATTGATTATTATTATCATGTGAGTTGAATGTTTAGACAATATAGAACACCTCACTAAATTAAATATTTTAAATATCACACTTGTATTTAGAGAATGGGTATTTATATCAATTTTACAATCACTATTTATTAATGCATTTATACTTTTTGAGAATTGAACATATCAATCAAATACATTTAAATCATACATTTAATAAAAATCCAAAAAAAAAAATTTTCTAAAAAAAAATGAACGACATTACATTTTGAAAAGAGAGAGAGAGAGAATCGAATGTTATTGACACGAATCACTGATTCACTCTTTCAACAAAACTGATTTGTAAATGGAAAATTATTATATGAATTTTCCGCATCTGAATTTACTATTAAATTATAAACTTTAATTAATTAAAAACAAATGTTTAACTCATTAACGATCTCAAAACCCTTTTTTGAAATTCTTTCATAACGAATGTGGGAGTGCCAATGCTTTGATAAATGATTCTGTATTTAATGAATAATAATTCTGTATTTAATAAAATATATACTTTATTTGATAAATGATTATTTATATATAAAAATAATTTTATATTAATAAAGAAATATCCCCACAACGCTGTACTGGAAGACAAATTACAATAACTGAAGCATGTGAAATTTCTAATCGGACAATCCAGCAGTTCTTACATCCCAAAGCAAAGGAATTTTCCAAGAAATTGCAATCCAAAGCTTTGGGTGAATATGACAAGAGTTCGAATCATAAAGCTGAGAAATAATATAACATGCCTTACATACAAAGATCCAACGTTAACATCACTGGAGTCTGGAGTTGACAACCTACTGTGATGGGGTTTGAACAACTGCTGCAACAGTTGACACCATGGAGTCTACCCCACAAATATTACGACCCCTGCAGATTTTGTAGTATCCACTCTCTCCCCAGTTCTCACCCCACGAGTTTTTGATAATCCAATATGGCTTCTCCTTCAACCGGATAGGAGCATAGCCAACCGAACCGTACCCTACCAACAAAACTCCATGATCCAGCCTCTTTGAGCAGATGTAAGGACATGAGACTCCCCCAATGTACGTCTGCATGAACACTGCATTGATAGCCACTGCATTCAAACATAGCTTTAAGTTAGGGACAACATGAAAGAACAACTAATCATATAATTCAACTGAAAACTCACGCTATTTACCTGCAAGAGGACCGTTCTTCACAAGATTTGCAGCAATTTGATCTTCATCAAGGGACACAACGCTGAAGTTGGCCACTCTTGCTGCCACTTTGGTCTTGTCAAATTTGCAAGCACCGCGATCTGTACCAGTGTATGGATAGTCTTCTTCACGCATTAGACCACCAGCTTTCAAAGTGTACTCGAAGGCACTATTCATGAGCCCGCCATTGCAACCAGAGTCGCATGCACCTGCCTCTTCTGGATCGCACTGTAGATATGCACAAGGTTACTTGATTTAGACAAAGCAATCTGAGAAAACCACCCTTTTGAGCAGCCAATTTACCCAATATATCAATATACATAATTAAAATGATGTTATCATAATCTCACAAGAAGATTCCCCACTTCCCCAGGCATTTATGTATGCCTAGACCCAGTCGTAAACAAGATATATTTAATAGTGGATCTCTTGTCTAGATCCAAAAAAAAAAAATCCGTACATAAATTAATACAACATTAAAGACCATCTGAATCCATACTATATAATTTATAATCCATTCAATCAGTCTACTTCATAGGTAAGGTAACCTGCTCCAAGCATTGGAGCTAACGCATCTCAATCAATTAACATCCCCTGCAAGACTGGGGTCAACCGAACTCACTGGTTAATTAACATCTTCTCTTACCTTGAAAATATATAATTTAACAGCGAATCAACATCAGCCCACAACAACAGGCATAACAACGAATCAACATCAGCCCGCAGAAGCAATTAGCTAAATAAGAATCTAGCATTTAAAATTGGCACTTGTAATACTTATACACCCACACACAACAATCAATCACAAATTTATTATGGATAGGAACTTGTTGATAATGAATCATCAATAAAGGAATGACTAATTAAACATGTAAAAAAAGCCAACCTCATGGTCACAATCCACAAGCTGTTGCTCGCTAAGGCTAACAAGTTCTCCGGTAGCGAGGAAATGAGCGCCTTCCAAGGCCCCGGTGGTGCTGAAACTCCAGCACGATCCACACGAACCCTAAATCCCCAATCAAAAACCATCATCAATAACCCTAATCCACAACATATAAATATAATATCATTTTAAAAAAATCATAGAAAAGAAAAGAAAGACCTGATTTTTAACTGGAGAAACGGCTCCTTTCTCTCTCCAATCAAAATCGTCAGGCAATTCATTGGTAGGTAAAATCGGGGCCTGATTAGCATCCTTAGGCAATCTCAGCCGCCTCAACCCCAAAAACTGTCTCCTAAACTCAGCCGGAGTCAAATCGGAAAACTGAGTGACACCGTGGCTGGCCGTCGGGTCCAACTTCTGATGACGGGCAGCGCGTCTTAGGTTAGCTTTAAACACCTTAAAGCGGTAGTCATGCTCCTGCTGAGAGGTATAGGATTTCTTGAACTTGCTCTTGAAGAGCGAGAAGTGATGCTCCTCGCTGAGAAGATGAGGGCTCGTGGACGATTCATCCTGGCCGTCCACTACCTGCCTGATCAACGGATCCTCGCGACCCGATGAAGTCAAGGTCTCCGCGACGACAGCGGAGACAAACAGAAGAGAGAAAAGAACGTAGGAGATTCGCAGAACCATGCTTATGGCAGACGAAGGTTAGACGCCACAGCCAAAACCAAGCTATATATATATATATATATATATATAAAAGAGAGTGTATAAAAATACGTAGGTTTGGCTTTATCCTGTTTAGGATATACTTAAAATTTTACAATAATTTAATTTAATAATTTTTATTAACAATTTAATTATAATAGGTTTATTTAAAAAAATAAATTAATTAAGTAAAAGAATTTAATTTTTTTAATTTGAAAAAATTATTTATAAAAATAAAAATTACATTAATTATGTAAAAATTAAAGGGTTGAGAATTAATAAAATTTATAATTTAATTTTTATATTTTTAAAATTAAGTAATTTTATTCTTGAAATTGAATAAAACTCATAATTTAGTTTATGCAGTTAAAATTTTGTTAAACCATCATAAATTTTAACATAAATAATTAAAATACTTTTATTTTTTTTAATTTAAAAATAATTTAATTTTTAAGATTTTATTTTATTAATAATTTAGTCTATTAAATTTTATTTTATTTTATTAATAATTTAATTTATATATTTTTAAAATATAAATCTTATTAAATTAAAAAATTTTAAATTTAAATTATTAAAATATAAATTAATTACATTATAATCCTTAAAAATTTTGATTATTCATATATTTTATAAATTAATTCTTAAATATTATAACTATTTATAAATAAATCCTTATAATTTTATAAAATTTTATCTATATCATTATTATTATAACAGTAGAATTAAATTCTAAATTTTATTAGATATTATAAAATAAATTATTTAATTTTAAAAATATATAAATTAAATTATAAATTTTATTAAATTTTAGAAATTAAATTATAATATATTAAAATTAATTTAAATTGTTGTTCTAAATAATTTTTTTCTAAATGAAGCTTATACGGGTATTACAGGTGGAAAATACGTGGTATTGGCGGGAGTGGAGTGGAGTTGAGTGAAGCGAACAGATACGTGTAAAGGAAAGATTGGGATGGGATTCAAGCTACTAGCCTTTGCTTGTGGAGAAGGACAAGAGACAAGCAAATGGGAGGAGGACACGTGGCGGAAGAGGAGTGGAGTGCTTGAATGGTGGGTTGTTTTGAAGAAATTATATCATAAAGCTATTATTCTATACATTTAATTCATACAAAACAATAAATAAAAATAAATAAGTATATTATTATAGTTATTAAAATTATTAAGTAATAATTTTATCAGATTCATGTAGTTATTCTTTTATGAGACTCAATTATTATATATATTTTTTATTAATTTATCATTACATATAAATTATCTTATATGAAATCATGATTGGATAATATAAATTTGCATACTTTTTTGTTTATTGCTTACTAGTTAGGATAGATGTGGCCAATTTACTCCAATTTAATATTAAAATTAGACTGAAATTAATTAAAAAAAAAAAATTTTGTTTTAGGTGTTGCATTCAAATCACTGATAGAGACGGGAGAAAGATTATTGAAACTAAGTGAAGATGCCTCAGTACACTGGCCAGATTCATTCAGTCCATAATATTTGGACTGCTATATTATAAAGAGTTAGAGTTGCACTTTTATTAATAATTTAAACTTTAAGCACAATAATAATTACTCATGAATTCTGTAGATAATTAACATATGTAGTCTTATTATCTTATTAAGAGACTGCTTACATGATTCAAATATGTGACCTCTCATAAATAGAATAATTTTACGAATTAAAGTTAATCTTAAATTAAATTGTAATGAAATTGAAATTGACAAATTTGATTATAATTTAAAAATTAAAGTTATTAAATTTAATTAAAATTAAATTGAATCAAACCAAAATAAAAATTATTGATTTCAAGCTAAAACCATATAGCTGAGCATGATTAGAAAGTTTGCTCGGTTTGGATTAAACATTGTCATGGTCTGCTTTTGGACTGATTTTGATTTGAAATTGATGGTTTCATTTTAGTTTTAGTTATAATTTGATAAAAGAAAATTCAATAATTAAAATTTTGTAAAAAGAAAAATGAGTTAATTAAACTGAACTCCAAACCGAATTGCCAATTCTTTTCCAATCCATTTGGGCGAAAAGAAAAACCAAGCAACTATTAATAAATTAAAAATAAAATGTAGCAATGCGTAAGCTTCTGTGTATGCTCATTCAATACACTTTCAGAGCTTAGCTTTGCAGAAACATTTATGTTCTTCTCCTTTAACTTGCTGCAAGTCACTTCACAATCATTCCAATTCAACATCTAACTGGGGAGGATGAACAAAAGTCCATCCAGGGAATAAACAACCCAAACGAACAGCTCTAGCTACCCAATTTGCACAAGAGTTTGCACTTCTAGGAACAAAGCAAACAGAGAGCAAGGGATAAGATGACAACAGAGTTCGAATATCATGAATAATAGCCTCTAATTCCCAAGGGATGGGAACTAGACGAGACAGAATAAACTGAGATAGCTTTAAAGAATCAGTTTCAATAGAGGCATCAAGAAAACCTCTGCTGGATGCGAAAAGTATTGCCTCCCTAAGCGCAAAACCTTCGGCAGCAAGAGGAGACCAAGAATGAAAAGAAACAGCACACCCATCAATCAAGGTTCCTTCAGAGTCACGAACCACAAAACCACACCCAGCTAAAGAGGAAGCCGGATCAAAAGATGAGTCGACATTGATTTTAAGCAACCCAGAAACAAGAGCAAGCCACACAGATGAAACACGCTCCTCCGTCCGAACATCTAAGTAAGAATGGTTTTGCTGAACCAATGAAGAGATCAATTCTTCAAAAGCATTATGCGCCTTGACAATAGATCTCATGGGATTCGGGGGAATATTATCAAAAATTGCTGAATTCCGAGCTTTCCAAATCTGCCAACACAACAGACTAGCCAAGATAATTAAATTACTATCATTAGCTTGAGAAAAAGAAACTAACGATTGCCACCATTGAAAGAAAGAACCAAAATCTTCTTGTCGAGGAATGAAACCAAGCCGCGAACCAAACCACACAGCTTTGGCATGGTTACGAAAGAAAAATAAGTGCTCAATAGATTCAGACCTGTAATCACACAGAGGGCACTTTGAAGACAATACACACTTCCTTCTGAAGAGATTTTCCCTTGCAGCCGAGGCATTAGAGCTAGCTCTCCAGATAAAAGACTTGATTTTGGGCGGAACCTTCAACTTCCAATAGAGTTCCACATTTGTGGAGAGATTGCCTGAGAAGATGAGGGGCCTGCTGTTGAAAGATCCTTCTTCAAAATAAAATAAATAGACTTGACAGGGGGAATTCCAGATTGGGAGAAATGCCAAACCAGATTTGGTTCTCTGTTGATGGAACTAAGGGGAATTTTCAAGATAGCTGCACATTCCTGCAGAGAGAAGGAGGCATATAGAATTGCTTGATCCCAATCACTAGTGGCGCTGTTGATAAGGTTCGCAAGATAAATCACAGGACTATCTGGAGGCCTTGCACTTTGTATTTTAAAAGATGGCAAAGAAGGAATCCATGGCTCATTCCAAGCGTCAAGAAAAGAAGGACCAACAACATTCCATCGAAGCCCCTTGGACAAAGCTTCTCTGCCTTCCAGTAAACTCTTCCAACCCCATGAGCAATTATTCCCTTTACACGCCCTTAAAAAATCCGAGAAAGAGAAATAGACGCCCTTAAGAACTCTAACCCATAAAGCTTCAGGATTCTTAATAACTTGCCATGCTTGTTTGGCTAGCAACGCTGCATTAAACAAATTCAGCTCCTTGAAACCCAAGCCACCTAAACTCTCACTGCAAGTGAGTCTCTTCCAGCTCAACCAGTGGATATTGAAAGAATCAAATGATTTCCTCCACCAAAATTTAGCCGCCAATTTCTCCAAATCTCCAATAATACCCTTGGGCAACTTGAAAGATGACATTACATAAGAAGCAACTGCTTGAATTGCCCAATCTTAATAAGAAAAAAATAGGTTTTCTTCATTTATTAATTTACAAATTAATAACTGCAAGTTGCCAGTTCCTTTATAAGTTTTAAAATGCCAATTGCACATAATTGGTATTTGAAGTTGTTTACATCTAAATAAATAAATATATATATATATAAGCTAAAGCATATAAATAAGCTCACAAAATTATGTCACATGTTTAAAAAAATAAAATTGGCAAAAGAATTCTACCTGTTTAAGTCGATTTTATTTAAAAATATAAAATATTTAAAATTTAAATAATATAAAATATTTAAATTTTCATTTTAATTAATTTCTTATCTTATTTGTTATAAAAAAAATATTTGAAATTTTAAAAATAAAAAATATTTATTAAAAAAAATTAGATGATTCCTTGATTTAATCATTCAAAAATATTTTCATAATTGCGTCTACCATTACTTAACAGTTAATATTATTAGAAAAATAATATTTTTTTTAAAATATAAAATATTTAAAAATAAAATTATTTTTATTAAATAAGACCTAATTGATTTGAAATTTCATTTTAACTTATTTTTTAATTATAAAATTAATTATTAGTATTAGTTAATGTTTGATTTAATAATTTTATTTTAATAATTATTGATATTAAATTAAAAAAATACATTTGCCGAAAAAATAAGGTATTAAATCCTTTATTATTTGATGACAGGACAATGATACTAATGTTCAAAATTTTAATAAAATTTAATTTGTATTTAATATATTTAATTAAAAATTTTAATATTAACAAAAATTTAATATGATTTTAAAAATATAAAATATAAAAAACAAATATTAAATTATATTAATAAAAAATAAATTATACAATGTGTGAATAATACGACTTATTAACTTTTAATTTTGGATCTATTTAATTAATAGATTTTAAGATTAAAATTAATTAAAATCTTAAAAGCCTAAAGGCAAGTCTGGCCCATGAACCCATGACTTTAAATCATAATTCATTGACCCAAAAGGCCCAAAATGAGCCCAATAAAATACAAATATATGAGCTAAGAGAAGACTCTAAATTGTTCAAGAAGAAATTATTAATTATTATAATTATTAATTATGATGGATCTTATTATAATTAACTGTTAAAATCTACAAAGGTTGTATTGAATAATTTTATCCAATTAAAGGTATGCAGTCAATTGTGAATAAAGTTAATAGTGGAGAATGCAGTTAAGCTTGCATTAGGAGCAGTTGAAACAAAATAGAATATGGAGTTACAAAGTGTGATCAGCAAGCACAAGAGCAACTGCAAACGGTACAACATAGGATGGACTACGGGAGAGCAGTTTTTTTTTTAAAAACACAAATTTTTTTATCGATCAATTTTTTTTATTTAATTAGTTTTTAAAATTCATTCGATTTTTTTTTTTTTTACAATTTTGATAAATTTTTTTTAATGTGATTTTTGATTTAAAAAAAAAAAAAAAAAAAAAAAAAAAAAAATAAAATATATATATATATATATATATATATATATCCCTATGATGGACTCATACAATTACACTTGTATCTTATTCAAGTTCAGATTATATTTAACAATTCTGCAATCAAGTGAGCCCTTAGATGAATATTATGTGAATGAGAACATAGGATGGACTCATACAATCACTAGCAAGTGCTGAACAACCCATGAAAGTTGGTGACGATCGCTTTGTAGGCTAAAGGGATCTTTGTGAGCGGATAAGAAGTGTTTAAGACTGAAGAAGTGAAGAGTAAATGCTAATGAACAAGGCAAGGCAAGAAATGGTCAAAGAGTAAATGGTAGCTATTGATATTATGCCTTAAGGATGTCTGCGACGATTATTTAGGGATTAATGTCTTACTTTAATAGTTGTTTTAGTGCCATGACTGAGTAGGAGTTCCTCGAGCCCTTGGATTTTTAATATACTCAATTGACTATTTAATGCTTCCAGCCAAGTTTATAATAACTTGGAGTACACAATACTTCTGATAAGGGCTCTAGAATACTCATTGAAAGTGCTTGGAGCACCTAGAGGAGCTTGTCTAGTTCACAAGAACGGTCACATCATAATATGCTATGGGAGCATTGGGCTTGGGCTTACTCGTTCAGGGGTCCAAGTAGACCTCTATGGTCATGGATGACTTCTACTTCGACGGACACTATAGTTGGAATCACAAGTTTAGACACGTAACGTGATCGGAAAGGTGAATACTCTCTTCTTGCGCCAATATTTTGGGCATATTCAAAAAAATTAATTTTTTAAAAAATAATTAAAAATTAAATTTAATTAATTTTAATTATAAAAATATTAAAATAATAAAATAATTTTTTTCAAATTATTTTTTTCAATTACATCTAAAATAATAATTTTATTAAAAAAATAATTTCAAAACTCTGAAATTTATTCAGCCTACAAACTCAAGTTTGAACTTGACCATCAAACTTAATTAATTAAATTATTAAAATTTTTTTATTAATTTTATCTAATACTTAATTAATGATAAATATTAATTTAATAATGAACATAAATAATTATATTTTATTCAGTTATATATTCTAATTATACTTTTATTTATAATTTATTATAACTAAAAAAAAAGGGCCCTTATATACGAGTCCACTCATTTTGTCCTTATAAGGAGGAAGGACAGTCAGCTGGCAGCTGTCAGCTGTCACTAGGACTAGGTTGGTGACCATTTTTCCACACTGACCATTACTTTCCATTGTCTCCTTCTATTGGTCCTTTATCACATCACACTCTGAAATAATTTCTCAATTTTAATTTCACTTTAATATATTTTAAATTAAATTGAACTTGTATATAAATTTAATAATAACTATAAATAAAATATAAATATAAATATGAAAAATTAATATGAATATGTCAATATGTTGAACCAATATGTAATTGATAATTATGTAATATTTAAAATTTTCATTGATTTAATATTATTTTTAAAAAAGAGTATCTATCTCTATCTTTAATACATGAAAATTATTTTTCATTAAATTATTTTTCATTCAAAGTAAAATAAAAAAAAAGAGTCTATCATAATATATTTATAATGTGTTTTTTTAATTATATTTTAATAAAATTATAAAAATATATATATACACATGATCATATAAAATATAAATAATTAAACTAGTCAATCATTAAAAAATAGAAATTTAGAGTCAAGTCAATGACATGAGTTGGGTGGATGAATATCACCAATTTGATAATGATAATAAATGAATAAAGTGATTGAGGAAATGTCAATGTGAACACAGTGTTAGCATTCCAATGTAAGGACAATAATAATCAAATGCCATTATTATAAATTCAGTAAGGGTGACCATTCGGTTTCAATCGAATTAAATTTAATTAAATTATAAAAATTAAATTTTAAATTTTAAAAATTGAATTGAATCGAAATAGATAAAAAATTAAATTAAATTGAATTGAATCACTCTATTTCGATTTAATTTGGTTTAAATCGATCAGTTTTGATTTTTTATTAATTTTTTAATTTAGATTTGATTTTCAAGTTTTTTTTGTCTAGTTTTGATTTTGGTTTGAACATAATAACCATTGATCAATGAAATTAAACAATTAATATATATATATATAATTAAATATAATTCATAAATTTCCCATAAAAATAAATCAATTCAAAAATTGATTCAGTTAGATTTTGTTCGATTTGAATATAAAAATTACAATTTGATTTGGTTTAATTTAATCAATTTTTTTCTCTTCAAAATCGAATCGAACAGAATAACTAAAATTTTTATAATGTAAAACTAAACTGATTGAATTTTAAAATTAAATCGATTGAACCGAATTAACTCGATTCGATTTGAATCGAATTTTGCTCAGCGTTATAATTCAGAATCACACATTAATTTTATTCATTTTACCCATCCTATTGAAAATCACGCATTCAGAATAACTAAATTATTAATATATTATTACCTAATTACAATTATTATTTTAGAATCCTTGAATTGAATGACTTGCTGAAAATGAGTTTTGAATAAGTGTAATACGGTGTTATTAGACCCGATTCAGTGTTGATATAGAAAAGAGATCGAATGAATAAGTTGATGATTCAACGGATAGGTATTATTAAAAAATTAATTATATATAAAAATAGATTAAATATAATATCTGTTAATATAAATAAATAAATATAATTAAATAATTAATTAAATTTTAATTACTTAAAATAAAAATTTTAATATTTATTAAGTTATATTTACGTTAATTTTAATAGTGTTATTAAATTTTACACAAAAATATTCAAGTAATATAATTTGACAAAAAAATATTCAAGTAATATAATGCATTGAAAATTTCTATAAATATGTAAATTTTCTTTTAACATTTATGAAATATTAACTATATGTTAAAAAATAAATATATTAAAATAAAAAATACATAATTATCAAACTAACTCAATTAATTTTGATTTTAAAGACTTTTTATGAGATTTTAAGTTTAATTATCCATACCAACGCTTAACAAAAAAAAATATTTTATTAAATAATTGAATCGGTTGGGTCATATCAGTTCACTGGTTCTGCTGCAGGGTTGACCGAGTCACATTTGGTCACTTTTTTATTTTATTCAATTACAAATTCGGATTAATTTAAGAGCTAATTCACCGATTTACTGATTCAATCAGTCATTTCGGTTCAAGTTTATTAAGTAAGATAATAGAGTTTCAATCGCTGGTGTAAAATTGGGTTTGTGACAAAATGCACATTTGGTTTATATATTTAGAGATTAGATTAGAAAGGATGAATTTTGATTGACTTAGCCTATGAAACTCTGTTCTTATAAAGCTAACTTATAAGTTAATTTAAGTTTATAACCATTTAACATTTTAAGTAATCACATATTTAGTTAAATTGTTTAAAAATAATTGATAAGTTGCTTACATATTTAATAAAAGGTAACTCATAAACATATTCACTCTTAAAATTATTAAAAATATATTAAATGAAATATGTAAGGAAATTTTAAAATTAAATGAGAGTAATATGATAAAATATTTTATTATATTAGTTTATAAGTATAATTATAAGTATCAAAATAAAAAATTGGTATCCCTTATTTTTTTTAAGCTTATAAGCTTAAGTTATAATAAGTAAGAAAAAAAAATACTATAAACAAATAAATAAGTTTAGTTTTAGAGCTCATAAGCTAATTTGATGAGTTTTATAAATATTAAAATGAAAAAATTAATTTTAAATAAATATATATTTGATTAAAATATTTATAAGTGGTTGATAAATAGTTAATATGCTTGGTAAAAAATACAAAAAAAAAAAATCGATTCTCAATTTTTTTTGTTTTGTTTAGCTTATAATAAAAAAAAGATCTTATTAACAAATAGATAAATTTATTTTTAAAATTTATAAGCGGATTTTATAGTTTATGAATTAAGAAAAATACTATTTGAGAATCAAGCTAACTATGTGTTTTAGCCTATTATGAATTAAGCTACTAAAACTCATAACTTTAAACCTAAAGTTCATTGAGCTTGTAAATGAGTTGAGTTATTTACAAGTTGTTCAAGATTCAGTTTGATAAAAGTTTAGTTTGACTCGACTCATTTAGAACTTATTTTCTAAACAAATTAAATTTGAGTTAATTGATATTCGACTCGAGTTTAACATGAGTTGAGTTCGCAATGGCAGAGCTAGACCCCTAACTTTGAGGATTCATATTAAAACTCTTTTATGGTTATGAATAATAATAAATATTTTAAAAAATTACTAAAATAATTTATTGTTTTATAATTTATTATTATTGCTTTAATTTCTAATTATATTTATTAATAGAAACTTAACTTTCTAATTTTCTTTATTAATAAAAAACTTTAATTTTCTAATTTTTTATTAGTTAATAAATAATTTCAAAAGAAATTTATGTAAATTTTAACTTACGGTAAAATGATAATTAAATTAATGGGAGGTTAAAATTACTAATTTGAGTTTTATTTGAAGGGTCAATTTATAATTTTAAATTATATTATATATTTTTAATTATAAATTATAAAAAAATTAAAAAAATGAAACTTTCACTAATATAAGTTAGGGTTTAAAAAAATTTTAAACTTTTCAAAACTCGACTTGCCTTCATTCCTTTTACATCTCTACCGTTAAAAGAATATGATTATATTTCTCCTACCGCAGTTGCCCGCCCAATGTTCTTCAAAGTTTCTTGTTTTTTTCTTAGATTGTTTGCCATTTTCTACTTACAGTAATTTAATGTTCTCGAGTATGCATGCCCATTGATTAATTATGTTGATTTGTTAATAAAATTGTTTTCCTTAAAAAAAAAAAAAAGTCAGCTGATTTCGTTGCCATCTACGACGCCTTAGCCCGTATCTGTTATTATTTACATAACATGTCCGTTAGTCAAGGTTCAGAGAATTTATTTCTCTTTTATTTTCCTCGACAACTGCAATTTGTCCTGTCACCTCCGCTTGACTTCCCATTTGGGTCTCCCTTACTCAGCTAGTTTTCGACGAAAGCTTCAAACTAAGAGAAAGCAAAGCATACTCTCTTTCTGTTTGACATCTTACTTGTATATTTGGCATAAATCCATGAATATTCCCCGTATTCTAAGCTACCCATCAATTTTTTGTATCAAAAAATACACAAGTATATGAAGTGTAGGAGCGTGTAGAGAACTGGAGAAGCTCTCGAATCCAAGATGGGTTCTTTTTCTTTTTCTATCTTGCTTCTTGATCTTCTTGGTTTGGTTTTGTACGTGGCAGTGTTGTGTAATGGAGGCAAAACCAGCAGTTTTGTTAGGCCAGTGGAGAAGACTGTTGATATGCCTCTTGATAGTGATGTTTTCCGAGTCCCTCCTGGTTACAATGCTCCCCAACAGGTTTCTTCTGCTATTGATGGTTCTTTATTTTGTTTATTAGTTGGGATTTGGGATGGTCCAAGATTTTATAATTTCTTTTTCAAATTGAAGACGTAATCTAGGTTTCTTTTTAAAGAAATTCTAATGGGTGGCTTTAGAATTTTATTGGTGTTCTTGATAAACAAAGAAAAAGTAATGGTGGGTGTGGTTTGAAATTTGTTTAATTTATTGATATGTGGGTGGTTTTGAATTAAGGTTCACATAACACAAGGAGATCATGATGGGAAGGCAGTGATAGTGTCATGGGTGACTGAGGAATTACCTGGTTCAAACTCAGTGCTTTACTGGACTGAAAATAGCACACATAAGGAGGCCAAAGGCAAACATAAGACCTATAAATTCTACAATTACACCTCTGGTTACATTCATCACTGCACCATCAGAAACTTGGAGGTGAACTTTGGATTCTAATTTCTCTGTTGATCTCAAAAGTTTCTATTTTTAATACTGACATAAGTTTTTCCTTGGAAATTTGAATTGTTAAATGAAATCATTTTCTTTGTGGTATTGAATTAGAATATTATGTTTATTAATATCTAATATTTCTTTTGGCAGTACAACACCAAATATTACTATGTAGTTGGGATTGGTCATACTACGAGGCAATTCTGGTTTGTAACTCCTCCAGCAGTTGGCCCTGATGTCCCCTATACATTTGGTCTCATAGGTACTCATAAGCTTACTGGAAGTCCTTATTTTATATGCTCAAATTACTGATACAATGATTCTGGCATATGGGCAGTTTGTGTTACTTCTCATAAAACTATAGTTACTGAGTTAGGCCTAGCGTATAAATGTTCAAGTATAAATAACAGTTCAACAGAAATTAACTGCTTGGTATGACAAACACGTTTTTATCTGTCACTGCTTGGGTCCAGGGTTTCCTTAGAAAGAGATTTTCAAGAAATCATGAATAATTGAGCTGTAAATTAGTATGTGAATATCCTTGCAATTCGGTATTATTCGCAGGGGATCTCGGTCAGAGTTTTGATTCAAACAAAACACTCACTCACTATGAAATGAACCCACAAAAAGGAAAGACTGTGTTGTTTGTTGGAGACCTCTCTTATGCAGATACCTACCCAAATCATGACAATGTCAGGTGGGATACATGGGGAAGGTTTGTAGAGAGAAGTGCTGCTTATCAACCTTGGATATGGACTGCAGGAAATCACGAGATCGATTTTTTCCCTGAAATTGTAAGCTTGTATTTACATAATTTATTATCTAATCAAAAGTATACATCTTTAACATTCCTGAATTATCTGAAGTCTAAGATGAGACAGTAAATAGAAATGCTTCATCACATTATAGCTTCTTTTGTTTGATGAATTTTTGTGCTCTGAGAAATTGTTGGTTTATGCATTGCATTCTTAGGGCTACGACTCGATGCCTTTGTAATAAGCCTGATGTCATTTCAACTTCTTTCGCTAGTAGCTTTGTTGCTGTTTCAGTAAGAGTAGATACTTAGTCTTGTGTGATAGTAGTCCAGGTTATATGATCAAAATGTAGATTTGCCTAATGGGTACAAGTTACTGGAAGCAGGTGATTCCTAACGGGAATATGTACTGTTATTACAGGGTGAAACTAAACCTTTTAAGCCATACACTCATCGGTATCATGTCCCATATAAAGCATCAGGCAGTACTGCTCCTTTTTGGTACTCAATCAAGAGAGCTTCAGCATATATTATTGTCTTGTCTTCATATTCAGCATATGGTAAGAATATGAGCTTATATTTTTTAAACGGGTACTTGTGCACATTTATATGCAGCCGAATCGTTTATATATGTCAAAATAGCAGGTTTCAACTCAAAATCTTTATGTTGATACAAGTGTCTAGTGCATATATATGACCTGATGCCCAAAACAATGATTTAACTTTTGCAATTCTATCGTTTTATCTATTGGAACATTCTGTGAAACATTAGATTTTTCTATTTTCAGTAACAGACTAATAGATAATGCTACTTGTATACGAGTACTTACAGATTCACTTCTGTTTTTCTGTCATGTTTTAGGTAAGTACACTCCTCAGTATCAATGGCTTGAAGCAGAGCTGCCGAAAGTTAACAGGACCAAGACACCATGGTTGATTGTTCTCATGCATTCCCCATGGTATAATAGCTACAACTATCATTACATGGAAGGAGAGACTATGAGAGTAATGTATGAGCCATGGTTTGTTCAGTACAAAGTTGATGTCGTTTTCGCTGGTCATGTTCATGCCTATGAACGATCTGTAAGCATTCCTTAATCCCTTGTGTGATCAGGGTTACAAGCACTTGTTCTTTTTGAAATGTTCTGTAATTTTCAGCACAGTTCTTGTTGTTTGTCTATGTTAATTCTCTGAAACGCTATAGGGAAGAGTACCTCGTGTAGTTTCAATTAATTAAATCAAAATCCAAAACTTTAGTTAGATCACAGGAAAATATCTTGTTTCTTCTCAGGAACGCATATCCAATGTCGCATACAACATTGTAAATGGAAAATGCACTCCAGTAGCAGATCAAACTGCTCCGGTATACATCACAATCGGCGATGGAGGAAACCTTGAAGGCTTGGCAACTAAGTAAGATTGCCGAATACTACTAATTTTCTGGACGTGTGTTCCTATTTGTCAGCATAGTTTGAATATAATGTCCTCTTCTGTAATGCAGCATGACAGAGCCGCAGCCAGCGTACTCAGCATATCGCGAGGCCAGTTTCGGTCATGCTATTTTTGATATTAAAAACAGAACCCATGCTTACTACAGTTGGCATCGTAATCAGGATGGATATGCTGTAGAAGCTGATTCTATGTGGTTCAACAACAGATACTGGCATCCCGTAGATGATTCTAGAGGTGCCCAATCATAGTGAACAAATTATTTGTTCTGTTAAACATTATGGAATAAAGTAGCCATGTCAAAGTTGGTCATAACACAAAATCTTCCCCTAAAGCCACTATTGCCTCTTCTCAATTTGTTTGGTTAAATAAGAAGAAAAACTGTATAGTAAAATTGCTACATATGATCGTATGCTTGTATGTCTCAACTGGTAGAAGCCAGAACAATATTGCAAGAAGAGGAGGCATTAAAAGACCCTTGTATCTATTTGCTTTTCAATAAAGTTAAAATAGTTTTGGTTATAAACCTAAATTATAAACAAGAAACCAAAGTATTAGAGATCTACATAACACAACTATAAACAGCCAAACACGTCCTCGACTTTCAAAGGAAAACAAGGTGACAACCCTCAAACCATATAAACATAACAAAGGTTTTCAAACCAGTTTCCCTCTGCCATTGGCTCATAAATAGTACAGCTTGTCAAGCAAATATCTTTGCCCGATTGCCTCTGTGTTTGCTTGAAGCCTACCCAAGTTAAAAAGATGGTACTCCAGTTCCTCCTTTATCATTCTATATCAACATATTCTTTTTATTTACTTTGTCCCCTCCTACGCCTCTTTGTTTCCACCTGAAAGAACAACACAACCCAAAAGTAACAATCATACTTTCTGTGTTAGTGGCCATTCCCTATACAATTTCTGCTTGGATTAAACAATGTTTTATTTGATGAACTCAAGCTCAACCACAGAAGCACCTTACAACAGAATTAGAAAGTTCCATTTTCGAAAGACAAAATTATGCTTCCAGAAATTAACTATGATACTCTTCAAAACAGCTTTAAATATAAGCAAGCCAAAAAGAAATAAGCTATGAACCACTGACACACCCTTAAGATGGGTATAAAAAGTATGGCACACTAACTGATTCCAATTGAAAGAAAATTTTGAGACATGCTTGTTTGTCACACCTTTTACAAGTTTCAAACACAAATCAGACATTTTAATGGATTTTATTTATTTACTTAGTTTTGCATTAGTAAAATAAAGAAAATGATCCACTAAATATCTTTGAAGGAAAAGTTAAATATTTCAAAGTGAATTAGCGAGTAAGATGCTTGTTAATGTGCTACTGCAATTTTGATTTCGATGTTCAACTGTTCATCTTTATTATGGACAACCTTCTCTTCTTTCATTTTTTTTATGGTATTAATAAATTTCCCTGGCTTTTTTTTTAATTTTCAAATTTTCGGTAGAATGTTAGACCTTTTATATATACACACTTCTAGGCATCTTTTATATTCCTATGAATTATAGTATTCTTGATAAAATAAAATTTTGTACTAGATATTTTGCACAAATAAATGTTCAAGTTAAATATATATTTTTTAATTAATGTGCCAGGTGTCCTCAATGTGCAGTAATGATTAGTTTAAGAATTGCCATGTCCTGTGTCCATGTCTGTGTCACCATGTCTATATTCATGCATCATGGGAAACAAGATAACAAAGAGCACTCAATGCTATTGATTCTTTTACCTTAACATCACAGTTCTTCGTTCATAATTCTTATGAAATAATATCATAAACCATATATTGGCATATTGCCAATAATGAGATGAGTTAATTTTTAAGTATGAACATGTGTGTCTGTGTGGTAGAAGCTGATTCATCATGAAGCCATGCAATCCCATATGTAATGGCAAATGAAATACATAAAGGTGACAGAGATTAAATCATTCTAGACAGCAGAAACATAGTTAAGATATGCCACTCAGCTTGGGTAACAAATAAATGCTGCAAGATTTATGTAACACTTTCAGAAAGTGGGAATACCTTTGTGTCTGGTTGTCTGGAAGTAGAATGGGAATTCTGCAGCTTCTTTTGACCTTCAGACGAACAATTCTCACAAAAGAAGTGATCAAGTCTTTTAGCCTCCTCTACAGTCATTTCTATACAAGCAGGATGAAACCTGAATCAAAAGTAGTATGTTGAATGATGCATCAGATTTGCATAAATTGGAAATGTATGCAGCGTGTAATCTGTTCTGTCACAAAAGCAATAATGTGAAAAACAAAACACAACTTGAAAAAATGGCATGTAAGCATTAAGCCTTTTAAAAACTCTGTTGATAACTACTTTATAAAGGGGTCCAATAGATAGCATCAGATCTTAATCTAACAAGTTCCTTGAAGTGAAGGCCTAGATATTTCTCAAGGGTACAGCATGTTTCCCATTTATAAGCCACAAGAACAACTCACCCGTGCTTCTCATAGGATACTTTGCTTCAAGAAATTGACTAGATGACGAGTCTTCATACTTTCTTTACCATATAACATTATGACTATGGTTATCATTACTCAATACAATGAATCTTCCCATCACATCTGGTCTGGGAATTTAATATCGAGAATAGAAAAGAATAATTTAACCCAAGCTTGAATCTGGTCTGGCTTTTATAGGATTCAAGAAATTATGATACTTGGAGAAATGCAGTAATTCAACACACAGAAAATGAAGATGACACAAAGCTTTTCAATGAATGAAAAGATATTCATTCTCAGCTCAAACATTTGTCCATACAATCTATATGAAGAATAGCCTTGCATGCATGAAGTGTCTAAAAGCATATACATACAACCGCTATGCATGAACAAACAAACATTTGTCAATAAACAGTAGTTTAAGCAGTCCATTTATCACCAAACCACTAGCTTTAACAAATATAAGCCTGTCAGATTGAGCAGGAAGGAATCTCTCTCTCTCTCTCTCTCTCTCTCTCTCACACACACACACACACACACACACACACAAACTTGATGTTGAGCTCATGTTCCACCACCATGTTAGATATTCTAGCCATAAATGAAACATTACATCCTCAAGGTTTTCATGCTAAAGATAGCAAATGAAACATAAATGTCAGATAAGAGATTTCATCACCACCTAATGGGGACACCAATGAGGTGAAGTCTAGGACTTTCACTGGGCCATAAGATTACCACAAAGGTTGTGTTTGGTACAAGGTTAAGAGGATGATTCATCCAATTTCTATATTTGTGTATAACATTAAAAACCAAAATAACACAACGTAATAGTGAGGGTAGTGGTGTAAACTCATTGATGGCCATTGTAACAGGGGTGCAAGTGGTTGTATTATGTAGCTATGCCGTGAAGTGAAACCGCTTCTTTTCCTTTCATCCCAATTAACCCAGTCCATCTAGGATGAAATGTTAACCTCCCTAAAATTTTTTCCCTTTCCCACCAAATATCGGGAAAGAGTAGTAAAATGTTACTCCACTAATAATAAGTGTCCATTAAACCCATCCAAAACATAAATTTATCCATAATATACACAATATGAATTCAGAATATACCACAATGTAAAGAAAACTAAATTATCCAAGCAAAGCATTACCCTAGATTCAAAGGGTGAAAGCACAAAGGAGACCTAAATTGAATCAATTCAATCATTGAACTCATTAGGGGGCAATATTTTTAAATTCTTGCCTCTAAATTTTCTCCCATCTTGAATTTCTAAAAGAATACTTTTATGCCATAATATATTAATTTTCTCAAAATTAAAAAGTCCAATTTTCGTTTAAAAGGACACTCATGATTTCTAAAAGATGAGCACCTCCACTTTCCAAACAATCTATTAATCTCCAAGGGGCATTCCATATTGACCTGGCACATTGATATAAATAAGACCTCAGTACACCATGTTTGCAAATTTTTATTCAGGGACTAATCAACCAGTTATGCACATCTAAAACTCTGGTAAATAATAATATTCTGAAATTATAGAATCTATGAAATGACAACAGTAAGGCTGGTTCTGGTTCCTGAATAATACATCACATCAACTAACAAGTAATGTCTCTCCTTTGCTATTGCCATCATGTTAGAACCTAGAGGAACTTGTTCAAATTTTGGTGTCAATTCAACCTATTTAACTTGTAAAAGGCCCTACCATATCAGCCCCTCTGACTTGCAGAAGCCCCCCATCTCCTCAATTTGAAAGAAATATGATGAAACAATTAATGAAGGGCAATACCAACCAAGGCATATCAGGCTTAGTTAAGCCGCTATTCAGCACTCTATCTATTATGAATATCCAATAAGAAAAACATGAGAGATGATTAACATTGATAACTAGTAACATGAAGTTCATGTTATTCACAAGAAACCTTGCCTTGGAAATTTCAAACAATTTCATGCAATAACCATTCACCAACCATTCATGAGTCAACACCTGAAAGGGATTCAAATCGAAGTATACAATAATTTCAACAGCAGGCAACTTACCAGTCACTGCAGCCTTCACATTGAACCATTAAATCATCAGGGTTATAAGGCATCTCGCATTTGCAATACCTGCAAGAGTAAAACAAGTACAATATCAGAATCGAACCTGAATTATAACAGAAATAATCAGGGACCACCAAGCTGCAAAAATTTCAATGATTTATCCTAAATCAAGCCAATAGGAAAAGTGTTGGTGAAAGATGAGGACATTAAAAAAAGATGGAGAAATTATTTTAATGATCTCTTTAATAATAGTCAAAATGGTAATAGCGTGAATATAGACTATAGAATGAGAGAAAAGAATATGAATTATACTAGAAGGATTAGATCTTTAGAAGTAAAGGAAGCACTTAAGAGAATGAAAGTGGATAAAGCCTGTGGACCCGATGGAATACCAATTGAAGTGTGGAAGTGTTTGGGAGATATGGGAGTGGCATGGTTAACTAAATTATTTAATAAGATTCTAAACTCAAAGAAAATAACTGATGAATGGAGGAGGAGTATTTTAGTACCTATTTTTAAAAATAAGGGAGACATACAGAGTTGCTCGAACTATAGGGGAATTAAACTCATGAGCCATACTATGAAGTTGTGGGAGAGAGTTGTGGAGCATCGACTACGTCGTGATACTTCTATCTCTCTCAATCAATTTGGCTTCATGCCCGGTCGTTCAACTATGGAAGCTATCTTTCTCATTAGAAGCTTGATGGAGAAATATAAAGATGTGAATAAAGATCTATATATGGTTTTTATTGATTTGGAGAAGGCTTATGATAGTGTTCCAAGAGATGTCCTATGGAGTGTGTTAGAACAAAAGAGGGTATCTATTAGGTACATACAAGTGTTGAAAGACATATATGAAGGAGCAAGTACTATTGTGCGCACAATGGGAGGGGACACAAAAAATTTTCCGATCTCAATTGGATTACACCAAGGATCATCTATAAGCCCTTACCTTTTTACATTAGTTTTAGATGAATTGACAAAACATATACAAGAGAGTATTCCTTGGTGCATGATGTTTGCGGATGATATTGTTCTGATAGATGAGACGCGAGAAGGAGTCAATAGAAAGCTAGAGTTTTGGAGAAGTACTCTAGAGTCAAAAGGATTTAAGTTAAGTAGAACGAAGACAGAATACATGTATTGCAAATTCAGTGAAGGCCAGACTGGCGATAGCGATAGGAATGAGTTAGTTTGGATGGAGTCCTAAAGTAATCACTTTAAATATCTCGACTCAGTCCTTCAAGTAGATGGGGGATGTGAGGAGGATGTTAATCATAGAATTGAAGCCGGATGGTTGAAGTGTAGACGTGACACGGGAGTTTTATGTGATCGCAAGATTCCCAATAAATTGAAAGGAAAATTTTACCGTACAGCTGGTAGCGAGTGTTGGGCATTGAAGGAATCATATGCGTCTAAGATAAAGATAATAAGAGTATGTTAAGGTGGATGAGTGGCCATACTAGACTAGATAAAGTCCGTAACGAGAGTATTAGAGAAAAGGAAGGAGTGGTGCAAATTGATAATAAGTTGAGAGAAGTAAGATTGAGGTAGTTTGGTCACGTGAAGCGTAGACATACGGAGGCACCAATTAGAGTAGAGCACATTAAGTGTTAAATTAGAGGATAGAAAGAAAAAAATGGTAGACCTAAATTGACTTGGATTAGAGTAGAATATTATAAATTTTTGAGTATTTAACCCAAAATCATTTAGAGCAAAAAAATAGAATCCAATGAAGCTTTAATTGAGTTGAGTATCCTAAATCAAACCAATAAGCCCCGAACTAAATTTGTCAATTCAATGAACCAATTGATCAACCCTCACTAAATTAAGGTAATTTCCATAAAACATATCTCGGAGTATATAAGAGTACTAATAACCTGAGCCATGAACACCAAACAAAACATAGAATTATATGGCCAAATTACCAAAATCACAATAAATCGACCTGCTAATTAATCAAAAATAGAAGTAGGAAATGAAAATCATCCTACACAACCACGGCTGTTGATAAACACAGAGAGAGAGAGAGAGAAGCTTGTGACATACACGGCGACTCTATCGGGATTGAAAGCACCAGTGGAGGAATTGTACTCAAAACGACAGAAGAAGTCCTCGTTTCCAACAGCGTCTAGCTTAGTGTAACTCTTGAAACTGTGAACCGTACACTTGCCTTCGATGGTATCAGCGCTTTGTATATCATAATGATCAGAAAGGAACAGCTCTTTAGAGCCATGAAACTGGCGGCGGCCACCGATCGACTCCTCCGGGCGGTAGTACCAGCGGACATGGACCCTGACGTTGGCACCACGAGCGTCGGATTCGATTCGATCGATCCTGGCTACGTAGGAAGGCTTGGACGGATCGGAGGGTCGCATCAAGACGCAGTCAGAAGCTGATAAAGAGAGCAATCGGTTAGTAAGGGGAAGTTAAGCTTAGTCGGGAAAATAAGAGAAGTTACCTTTAATGGTTTTGTTGATGTGCTTGACTGTGTAAGAGTCTAGAGTGCGCCTGGGTGCCCTTGGCTTGGCCATGGAAGTGGCGTCTCCAGGATTAGAAATGACAACACAAGAGAGAGAGAAGGGAAACAGAAAAATAAATATTATTTTGTATTATTAAATTATTTTATTCATGCATACAATAATAATAATAATAATAATAATAATAATAAAATTAACGAGTAAATTTCACTCGTTCATCTTGAATTTAAGATGCAACAGTAAAACAATTTTAATTTATAATATCAATTTTTCTGGATTTTAATTAAAAGCTAAATACAACATTTCAGCCATTGATCTTTTTCAACTTGGTGTTTCTATCATAAAGAAATGATCATACATCATAACAGGAACACTGGCAGATACACATTAATAAAAAGTCAATAAACCCTTCTTTTTATTAAAATATTCTATAAACCCTTCTTTTAGTTAAAATATTCTATATACGCATATATATTTTATTTAAATTAACTTTGATAAATTTAATTATTAAACACTCTTTTTAACAAACATTTAAATAAATTATTTATTAGTATGACTTGTATTAAATTTTTATGTGTTAAAGTCTTCATAGTTGAAAATCGATTTGAAACTTTATTTTTATATGCTTACATTTTTATATGTTGAGGAAAAAAACCTTGACCTCCTAAACTTTCAACCTCAACTTCTTAAAAGTGGTATTAAGATATACTCACGATCCCCAAATCATAGAGTGTAAGCATTAAGCGCACTAACATAGACTATTTGCATTGATGTGAATAAGATACCGAAGAAAAACATAATAAACTAATTAAGGTTATAAAATTACCCTAAACATGTTATATTTGTCCAATGCCACTCTTTTGTGCTCTTAATTCATCCATTTCCGATCAAAGGAAAGACTTCCCTAAAACCCATCTATAACTCCATTCAAATGAAAACCTCATCTCTACAGCTCAACTCACCGCCTTCCATATTCTCAAGCTCGATGATACTGCCAACTTATATGCCCCATAGCAATTGCTCCTCGGTTCTAAGTGGTCTTCCCTTTACTTGTTGTTCAGTAGTACCATGAAGCACCCCTAATATCGACTTCAAGGCTATAGCTTCCAACACCAACACAAAGACCAATATCATTCGGCTCTTCTCGCCTGCTAGTGAACTTAATTTGGGTGTGTTATTTCAAATGTTTTGAAGAGTGGTGTGGCAAGATATCAGAGCAGAACAAAATCCTCGATAGGACACCCATCTCTAAGTTCACAGCCATCTGTAATACCCCTTTTTTCTCTCATTCACAGTCCATCATGGTGTGGATAAGACATATTTTGGCTATCTCCTTTATGTTGTATTGAAGATTGAGTTCATTTCTTTTTTAATTGATTTAGTGCTTCAAAACATTATTTTGAAGAGTTCTATTGGATTATTGATTAAGTGGGTGTTGTTAACATCTTGAGAATACCAAAATCCTATTTAAATGGTTAAAAGAAGAATAGAAGAATAAAAACAAAGTAGATGAAGTGAAATTCCCAATTCCTAAATTCCATTTAAATCCCTAGGGAGAGAATTGATATGGGAGAACTTTTGTATCGTTATGCACCCAGCATATGTTAAGTATCATACTCTCTCCATCGCGCGTTTGTTCATGCAACATGCTGATTCGATTTATGAGGATATCTTAATACCACTTTTAAGAAGTTGAGGTGTATAATATGACGTTTTAAAAATTCAGGGTACCACAAAAATTTTTTGTGTAAAGTTCAGGGATGAAATGATGTATTTGGCCTTAATTTAATGTACATAAAACTTACTTTTATCTTCAATAGCTCAATTTTTTATTTTTTTTCTCTTTTATAAATATGACATAAAACAAGAACAGAGTATGTGTCCTATTTGTGAGTCCAAAGAAAATGATCTTCATGTTTTTATTCATCGCCTGAAGCCTTAAAATTGTTGGCAACTCCTCTGCATCCCTATTTAGTCACAAGCTTTTCCCAGTACATGTGACTTATTTGATTTTATTTTCTCAAATGTTGTTATGAGGTTTTATGGAAAAGTTTGTATTGTGTTACAGTGTTTGCGGTATTGTCGCAATTTGTTGATCTAGCAAGGCAAAAATATTGCTTCACAGGAAATTTTCAGGTTGGCGTTGCAATTTTTGCATGACTGGGAGCAAGTTCAGTTACTGCGTAGTAGCGATCACCAAGTTACTGCCCCTTCACGTCAGGTTCGTTGGTTAACATCTCCTGCAGGTCGTGTTAAATGCAATTTGGATGTAGGTGTGTTTCATCAATCTTAGCAAACCAGTTTTGGTGCGATCCTTCGGGATTCAAATGGGTCATTCCTAGCAGGTATGTCAGGCTTTCAATATGGTGTTCTTACTCTAAAAATTGTTGAAGTTATTGGGCTAAAGGAAGTCTTACTATGGTTAAAAAATTCAAATGTGAGGATGTGGATATTAAGATGGATTCTAGAGAAGTTGTTATTGCTATCCATTCTACTGAGGAAGATTTTTTTGAGTTTGGTCAAGTTGTATATGATTGCAAGGAATTTACTTTTACAAGAGTCTAGTTGGACTTTGATTTGATTAGGTGACAAACTAATTTAGCAATTTATTCATTAGTAAGGGTAGCTATTTTACATGCTAGTCCCACTCTTTGATCTGAGCCTTCGAACTTTTTATGTAATATTTTGCTTTTTGATGTTGGTCCAAATTTTTTCACTTAATACTTTGAGTCCTAAATTTAGATGTATTGCAAAAACCTATTGGTTTGGGTTTTATTTAGGCCTAATTTTTTAAATTTTTTCTGAATTTTTATTAATAAAATTATTATTAAAAAAAAATACCCCATGTTCTCTCTATTTTCTCTCTCAAGCTGGATCTCCTTTTCTAGTTTTCTCTCTTTTCTCTCTTATTTTTTGTCTCATATAAATTAAACCCAAATAATAATTTTGAAAATATAAATCAAATTCACAAATAAAATCATTTGAAGTAATAACTCCACAAATTATGTGTTTTTTTTCAAAATAGAAACAATGAAGACAAACAAAAACGCAAAACTAAGAATATGAAAATCTTTAATAATTCTTGAGTGTGTAAATTTACAAATTATTGTGTAAAAAATAAAAATTTAATAAATTTTATGTTATAAATTAAAATTTAAATATTACATTATTATAAATCTTTAAACTCAAGGGTATTATATAAAATTTACAATTTTAGGTGTGAAATTAAATTAATATCTTATATTTTATTTAACTTAATATAAAAGCCTTATGATATATTTTTTTTAAAATTTTTAAGCATTGATGGTTTATTTTATATGAAATATTTCTATATATTTATCAATGCATGTGTTTAAATAAAAATGTGTTGAGAATATCGAATCTCAATAAACGTGAAAGGAGAACATGTTTTGATTAATAATAATAATAATAATAAAAATCAGCTTTCATAGAACATAATTAAACTTTAAGCAATTTTTAAAATTTTATTTATTTCATAAAAAATAATTTATATATAAAAAAAATATTTTTAATAAATTTTTTATTATTTAATTATATTATTAAATTAATAATATATATTCATATTATTTGTATATTTATGTTTTTATATTTTAATAAAATAATTAAAATTCAGATAATAATAATTATTTTTTAAATTAAATTAATTTTTTTAATAAAATTATTTTTTATTAATTTATTTTTTATGTATTTCAAATATTAAAAATATAATTTAAAAAAATTTACAAAATAAATCAACTTGTTAAAAAAAATGCTAATGACTCGGATTTAATCAACTTCTTGTCAAGGGTAAGATCGTAAATAAGGGTATGAATAAGTGGTATTTTGGGGAGTGGGAAACGAGGGATAGGTGAGAATCCACATCAGCACTATATGGATTTGGCAAGTATTGTAAGCTGGATAGTACGGTTGTGTTCACGTTGCTTTTGGAAATCGGAGTTTGCTTTGGAGGAGGGTCGTAGGTCGGAAGCAATCTAATCCAAGCCGGGTTTCTCTCTCCTCATGCCACGTCAAATTTCATGTGACGTTTCACAGGTGTCTGCCACGTCAAAGTCAGATTTTTCCTCGTTTATTCCACCGCATCATTTAGTCAAGACTATGAGGATAGAGAGGACTTGGGGTTGAATATTAAATGATTTATTTTATATTTTTATTAGAAATATTTAATCCTTAACTAGTAAAAAAATATTACTTTAATGTTTGGATGGAAATTTTGAAATATTAAATTTGAATTTGATAAAAATATATTTTTTATTTAATTAATTAGAGATAAATATATATTAAACTTACAAATATAAAAAATAAATAATTAATAAAATAATTATTTTAAATTAACTCTAAAAATTTTTAATAAATAAAATGATGTTATTTAAAAACTATAATTTATCAATAACTTATAAAAAATTAATTCAAATCACTTTCTTTCAAATGTTAGTATCCAAATATAGGGTTAATGTATTTTTTATAAAATAAATCAAACTTTTTTTATTTAATTTATAAATTAATCAAATCTATTTATGAGTAGAATGATATTTAATTTTATTTTTAAATTAAATAAAAAATTCTTAAAATAAATTAAAAATTATAAATAAAATATCTATAATCATCTACTTATTTTAAAATTATTTTTATTATTAACTCCATCTATTTTATAACTTTTATTATTTACTGAATTAGTGCTTCACTTTTTGTTTAATCCAAAATTTTTCTTTCGTGATATTTAAATATATTTTTTGTCATAATCTTAATTTAGCACATTCATAATTTAAATTCTTAATTAAATAAATATTTTAGCCATTAAAATAACAAATTATAATTACTTATAAATATATTTTATAGACTCAAAATATCAAACTCAAGAAAAATTCAATTTCTTTTTTATCTATTATCTATTACAGTGATTATTTAATAAAGTTATAATTTTTTGATATTTTAAAAATTAATATTTAAATTATTAACATATAATATATATAATATTATAAGTTAAAATTAAAATTTCATAATTTTAAATAAATTTTAATATTATTAAATTAAATTTACTTAGCAGAAAATAAATTAATGGTTTTTATATATAAAATAAATTAATTTAATTTTTTATATAGTCTATTCAATGGGGAGCCGCAGAGATATTATATTATTTCTCGAAGACTAGAAGCAGCATGTTTCGTTTTTCCCGTGACATGTGCGTTTCATGCTGATACTGAGTCACGTTAGCGTATCCACTGAGTTCCGTTTGTTGACTTCGCCGCTTTATTTATTTATTTTTTTAATGCTTAAAATAATGCATCACCCGCTCAATAGTTTTTTTATATATAATTTTTTTAATTTAATAATATTAATTATGTGTGATTTATAATCGTGTATATAATTATTTTTTAATTAATAATTATTTAAAAGTGTTAATGTGTATAGTAAATCTTTCTTATATAATGTGTGTACGTTTCTTAAAATTAATTATAAAAAAAAATTCAGGAATTATTAAAAAAAATGAAGAATGAGTTTTTTTTTTTTTTTATTATTGAAAAGAGTTATGATTCATGACGTTTCAACTTCTATCTACACCCATTTAATTATTAAAGATTTTTAAAAAATAATTTTTAGTGACTGTAAATATTCATTAGTTAAAATTTATTTAATGAATCTTATTTGTATGGAAATTGCAATTTGTAAACACGGTGCTTTTTATAATTATTTAGTTTCAAATAAGGTGTAATTATTTTATTATGAAAAATAAAAAAATTTTATATAAATTTATAATTTATCTTATGAGATTTTTATAAAATAATTATTTTTTTCATAAAGTAATTAATTATGAAAATTTTATTAACTTAATAAAAAATTAAAGTTTCCTCATGTAAAAAAATACATATAATATTTTTTAAAATCTAATAAATAATATTTAATAAATCTAAACTTGTTTTTATAATTTTTTAACAAAATTTACCTTACATAATTCATCTCTTAGATTTTTTTAAAAAATATTATATGTGCTTTTTTCGTTTGAGGAAACTTTATTTTTTTTTTTAAGTTAATAAAATTTTTATAATTAATTAATTTATAAAAAAAATTATTTTATCAAAATCTAATAAGATGGATGATAAATTTATGTAAAATTATTTTATTTTCAGTAATAAAATAATTATACTTTATATGAAATCAAGTAATCATAGATTTTTTCATTTAACACGTTTTTTTTATATAAATTGTTATTAAAATTGCAATTTTCTATGCAAATGGAATACATTAAATGAAGAGAGAATTTTCTCTGTAGCTTAGATTTTAGTTTCTTTAGAAGGTAATTGAGCGACGGTCTCCGATAGTCATTCCTCTTTGACAAGGGATGATGGTTTCTCCGGTTGGATAATAGGTTAACCTCCCCTCCCCCAACTAGGTTGTTTATAATCTTTTGGTTATGTTTGGTTTCTTGTAGATATGGGAGCTTGCATGGTGAGTGTGTTCAAATATAGATCTGCTTGGGAGTAGCCATAGCTGGATCAAGAATCGACGGCTTAATGTGTCGAGGGAGGCATCCAGTGGGGGTCAAAAATGTTGTTAGTGGTAAGTGCCTTGTGTCGTCTAGCATCCCATTGGAGTCCAATTCTGTTGTCCTCGCCAAGTGGCTGAGCACGGGAAGCTTAAGCAGTTGATGGGCTCGTTTGGGCAAAGTAACGTCCTGGGTTTATGAGTTGTTGGTTTATTTATTGTAGATTGGGCTTTCGGCCTTATAGGCCTCCCCTTCTAATCTCAAAATTTTAATGAAATTTTAAATTTTATGTTAAAAAAAAGAATACATTAAATAAATCTTAATGGATATACATTTGCACCCATTATAAAAATTGAAAAAAATACTCATTTTATCTCAAAGATAAGCTTATTTCTTTTTTCACATGAATTAAGAAAATGTAGTTAATATAGTTAAAACAATAAGTTTTACTTAGTTTTTTCTAAATATACATCCATTCATATTATTTCATTAAAAAATAAATAATTTATATTATTAAATTATTTTTGAAATTAATAAAATTTACTTTTTCAATATATATTAAATAGAAGCATATTAATAAGCTAATAAATAAACTACTATTTCAAAAAGGAAAATATATAATTTGGGACTCTGTAAAAAGAAAATAAAGAGTAATAACCAAGTCTATCAATTTGTTATTCTAATTAGATGAATTCAGATTTTTAGACAAATGGACTTGCACATAATTAATGAATGTCCAAAAATTAATAATAATAATGATACTAATAAATACATCCACAGACACACTTCTGTTTTGCTAAATGCCTTAAAAAAATAACTCTATTATTACAATTTCTATACAAACTAGGTTTAGGGTAGCTTGGTAGCTCCCACAAAAGAATTTGGTACCCTTTGCAACAAAGGATGTCCTCTCTGATGCTGCCATGAGTTTCAGGGGTCCAGTCCTAATGCCATGTAAATTTGCAACAAGGAAAATGTGAGGCAGGTAACTTTTTAGCAAGTCATTATGATGCTCAAGTTAGAGAATTGGATGCAAAAGTATGAAGAAGAATTATAATGAGATTCAGAAAGAAGAATATGCGCACCTTGCTCCTAGTCTTTCTCTGGTATTTATAGGCTTTTAAAAAAAATAGTCGTTACAATAATTACGGAAGTAATCTCAGATTGACATTCTGAGATTGCCTCCTCATGATTCAGCTTTCCTTCTTTAATGCTGTTTTTGTTTGGTATAGGTTTCGCTAGGTTTGGGTGAGTGAATGATATTGATTCCTTTGTTGTTGCTCGATCTGGGCCTAGGCCGAACTATCATTTGTTCGGCTCGAGGATGCTCGATTTTAGATGTTTCAGTAGACTTTTACAGAGTTGTTGAGTTGATATTTTGACTGCCAAGTTGTATGTTCATGTGACTTTTGTTCTTATTTTACTCGGGTATCATCACTATCAAAATGAGCCTTTATAACTTTCCAAAATCCCATTTTTGAAGATGATGGAAGATGAATGTATAGTATAGGGTTCCTTTGAGATATGGCTTGGAATTAACCACTTGCCACTAATCTTTTCATAAGTGATATCTTAAATCAATCTCCTCTAATTTCTTCAAACACTACCAATAAATTCTTGGTTGACTTCAGCCATGATCTGGGAACATGGTACCTAAAAGATTAAATTAATTAAAAGGGATTAAATTAGGAAACAAATTGGGAAATTAATTTGTTGAAGAGTTAAGAAAAATTAATGGGAAAGTTTAGGGTATAATCTTTGAGCAAGTTTGTAGATATCATATCTTGGTCGATCCTCAAATGCGTAACTTATGTAATTAATATACAATTTTCTCTTAAAGTTGTAATTTAATTTCAAATACTTTTCATCTTAATGTTTTATCTTATCTCAATTAATTACCTGACCACAGGTCATTTTTCTGGTAAGCTGGTAATAATCTAAGTTATCTCCTAGATAAATAACAATTTCCAAGTTTATTTGACCTCATGTACGCTCAAGTTAAATGGCTTTCTGATCTCTCCATCTCTACTCAACTTGTTTAGATCGATGCCCGATCTTCGAACAATTCGATATTACATTCGGTTGTCTTCCGATCTCAGTGTGCTCAAATAATTCAAAATTCTAAATTACGGTCAGTTTTGTGATCAGGTATCTCGCTCAAACTATTCAAGCATTTCTTAACCAAGTTGATGTTTTATCCACTCTCTAAATAATCATCTCGATTCTAATAAGTTATTTCCACTAGGACCCGATCTCAAGTCTTTTTTTTTTTTTCAAATCTTTACAATTTTACAATTCATTCTTCAAAGGTTTCAAAGTTTCAATCGATATTCAGTCACAAGGTCTTCCAATCTCATGTTCACGAGTAATATTCTTTTGATCTCTTTAAATGGCCTTATGATGATTAATAACCAATCTCAAGTTCTACATTCGGCTTTATTTAATCGATTAGGAGTTAATTTAGTACTCATGCAAACTTGATTTGATATTTTTTTGATCTCATCAAGAATCGATCATAAAAAACTTAATTCATTTCAGAAGATAAAATACAAAGTCATTCAGCAGGAGGATCTTTCCTAGCCTGCTCTTTAAGAACCTTTTCAACATTCTCTCCCTCCTCTCTCTCCTGTTCCTTCACTCTCGACCTCAGCGCCCGGGGCAAGCTTCTCCAACCAAGTGAAGTCTTCTTCAGGGTAGTGCTTCACCAACTTAGCTAGGAGATCACCGTGGCCATTCACATAAGCACCAACTTCCTTCACCAGAGCTTCGTCCTCCTTGGCCCTTATCTCTTTAGAGAATTAGGCCAGGCTAGCAGCTCGGCAGGCCCGAGCCTCTTCAAGTTCTCTCTCTAGTTGAGCCGTTCTCTCCTCATAAGATCACATCTGGCCCTCTAAGTTGATGATCCGATCATTAGCAGCCGAAAGTTGGGTCTTCGTAACTGCTACATCTTGGACCTCCTTGAGGATCTCCCTCCTTAAGAGATGAGCCTTTTCCCTAATTATCTGTTGGTTCGTGACCGCCTCCAATCTCAAGCTCATCGTCTGGGTCAGAAGATCTTCAATGCTCTCCTGGGCTATCTGAGTTCAATCTTCGGGAAAACAGATCGAAGCTCCCAAGACTTTTCCCAGATCGAGATTTCCCCGAACCAAACAATTCCTCTCTAATGATTAAAGTAGAACTTGAGCGCCTCGAGAAAGCGGTCGAGTGGCCGGGATGACTGGCCCAGATGAACTGCCCTCTGCACCCGAAGAAACCGGAGGTGGAGGAGGAGGTTTGGCAGGTTGAATGGGAGGTTTCGAGGTGATGACCTCTACTTCCAAGGTCGGCTATTCTTGAGGTCAGAATGGAGAGCTCTGCACTTTCGCCGAAGCCCGTCTCTGCGCTTGGGCAGCGATAACGGCAGCGGCTTCCTTCATTTCTAGAATTTTTCGAGCGAGCTCCCTCTTCCACTTGCGACTTTCCTTTGCGGTTTCACCCCCCGCCATACCTACACACAGAACAAGTTAATGAGTTCGCTAAGACTATAAGACCTAAGGTTTAGGTTTTATCAGTCCCGGGGCTAAAGTCAGAGAGTTGCGATTCGTAGTTTTCATGGGTGATCACTCTCATCATCCACCATTTTAGTTCAGCCATAATCACGTCTGAACACGAATATCTGTGAGTGATCGCCTGGTTTTTCAATTCCTTTACCATGGCATCCTCGACCGTGTTCAGGATGATCTTCTTTTTTAGTTTGGGGACCAAATAATTTTAACTACGTGAAATGCCCATGAAACCATTAGGATCTTTACTCCTAAGAATAAAAAACCGATCTTTCCAATTCTTTAGTGAGGAAGGAAGATCGGTGAACAGCCCACAATTCAGCTTTGTTTGAAAAAATCAATATTCATCATTTTTTCGTTGAGCAAGCTGGTGTAGTTCGGCGAAAACCTTCACCGTAGGCTCAAGTCCCTTAGCTCGGCAAAGACTTATGAAGGCCACCAAAGTCCGCTAAGAGTTCAAATGCACTTGAGCTATGCTGACTCGGTGATATTTCAGAACTTCTCTATAAAATTCATCCAAGGGGAACCGTAGCCTGGCTTTCAGTTATTCTTCATACATCATGATTAGGTCAATTTTGTCAAAGAAGTAATCAGCTCAAAGATCTCCATGGCATCTAATAAGATCAAAAGAGTCGATTGGGAGATTGTACTCTTGGCTAATGGATTGAAGATCCGCATCCCTGAGGATTGATGGTAGTTTGTCCACAAGTAAATTCTCTTTCCCTGTGGCCACAGCTTGTACTTGCCTTGATCTGGCTGGCTGACTAGAGATCGGAATGATAGCCATAGTAGGTTCAGATCACCCACTTGACCTAGTTGCATCACCTTCTTTCGAGGTCCATGAAAAGTGAACAGAAGGGGGGCTTGCAACTCTCTGACCTTCGGTACCACTCATTTTCAAAAATAAAATTAAATTTGACCGAAAAAAGATTAAAAACCCTTACCAGAGTGCAAATCGGTGCCAGAAGATTTAGAAATTGAGAGAGAATGCTGCGTTGCTTGGAGAAATTGAGAATAGCATAAGTGTGTGAATGACTACCCCCCCTTCCTATTTATACTCGTCTGAGCATCAAATGCTCGTGAGGCCCTAGGTGACGCATCGGTTAGTGAGAAATCTAGTCATTTTAATTTTGCGTTAAGAGAAAATTCCAAAAGCGTGGGGAGGAGATCGGACAAGTGAGGTCGATTGTAGAAATTGACCATAGAGTGGATAGCAATGGGGTTCAGACGAAAGAGATCAGTTGAATAAGGGTTCGATTAGGGATCAAATTAGACAAAGTTAAAAGAGATTGGAAAGACGATCAATGCAATGCAAACAAAAAAAGTAAATTAAAATAAAAACAGAATAAGTAAATAAAAGCCAACCTTAAATAAAAGTCTGTTTCATTTCCAAAAGGTCAGGTTACATCATTTGGACGATCTCTCCAAATCAGTAATTACAAATATCCTTTACTCTACTCTACATTCTACCTATGTTGCTCCCACAGTTTTGACTCCTCCCGATCGCAAGATGCCATTGGAGAGATACATGGAGATTAGGAAAGTAGCTTTCGTCAATTATGGTAAAGACTATGGAAAGCTCAGTGTCATCGTCGATCTCATCGACTAGAACCAAGCTACAATTGGGACCCCTGAGATGGTTAGGAGCCAAATGAACTTCAAGAGACGATCGCCGACATCAAGATTGAAATTAACACTCCCTTGCCTGAGATCGATCCATGGCTTGGACCGGTAAGCCAATTAGAGATCAACACAGTAGTCATTTTGGACCCTAATTGGCCAATTAATCTGATTCCCTCACCGTCATCGAATGACATTCTCATAATTCTCTAATCGCCGGAATCGTCCATTTTCAGGTGATAGGCAAAGAAGGCTACCGAAAAAAGATCTTGACGGTTGTTATGATGAGAATCTGTGCTAGAAAAATAAGGATAAAAAAGAGAATACATCGAAAATTTATCGAAGAAGGACAGGTAGGAATGTGAGAATGACAGGATACCCTATCGCATATATATAGGCCTCGGCATTTAATGCCTGCAGAACTCAAAGCGACTCATCAAAAATTGAAGAATTTAATGCTTCACCATTATTTGAGGTTCGCCGATACAGGCCAGACACGGAGAAGAGATAGGAAAGAGATCAGGAAACGAGAAGAGATCGGACACAGAAAGGGTTAGATTAAGAGATTGGAATAATAGGTCTTAGATCTGCCAACCATAATAAGAGATCAGGTGGATCGAGAAATGACCAATAGAGATCGAAAGGCTTGGGGAATCGAGTCACTTTCAATCATGACCCTTAATCCATAAGATTAATTCCCCCATTGTCATATCTGAGTTGGTTAAAGCATTTGGAGTATGACCTAATCCCCACCATCCATCCCATTCGTAAGGATGAACTCGAACCGTCAGATCTCAAGCGGTTAAAGCATCCCAGTACGCCTCAATTCACACCGTTGATCTCACTTGTAAGGATGAGTTTGGGACCGTCAGATTAAAAGTAAATAACCGATTCAACACTTTTCATTCCTAGCCTTCAGATCCATTCTGTAAGGCAAAATCCCTACCTGTTGGATTAAAGAAGAAATGATAGAAATTCTGAACTAAATCTTAACCCTCAATTTTGATTCTCTTTAATTCCAAGACGTTAGATTATGTCCTTTTAGATTCAGACTCTTCATTTTTTTTCTAGTCCAATCCTGACCCTCCATTTTAAGACCCCGATTCCTATAAATACCTGGATGCTACACTATAGAAAAAAAAAAAAGAAATCGCTAATCTCTAGGAGAAGTCTCTAAATTTGAATATTGCTATAGCTTTATTGCCCTCATTCTGAGGTTCTTAAAGTTTCTAAGCGACTTTAGAAACAAGTTTTCTAAAGGATCTCATTACCAGAGCTCCTAATATGGTGATTCATATCTTCAGCAGACTCGGATGCTAGCTCGGTGGTCCAATCCTAGTCCGTCATCAAGGTCTTGTTCCAGTTGTCTTTGGTATCTCAAAAGTCACTTTTGGTCATCGTAACTTTAGCGGTCCCCACCTTGTGAGACATCGGTACTGGCTCTCCCATCACTTTAGCTTTCCACAGGTGAACGTTTTAACTAATCACTCTCTAATAGAATATGATTAATCCATAATCATGATGTAAGAACTTTTAGGTCACCGTCCGAGCTTTCAGGATAGATTAGTATTTGACTGACTTATCTCATTAATATTACCTTTGGCATGTTATCATAACGCGTATGCCAAGCTGTCGCAAGGGATTTTGCGGTCGCCTGAACGAACCCTCACCGAAGTGGAAAAGAATGAGGAGTCGCCACCTTAGTTTTGAGGGAAACTAAAGAAAACCATTTTTGAAGACAAATTGCAATAAAACCACTTCAAAATAAAGATTCTAAGTTCGGGGTCCGTAAACGGGTGGGGAAGGTGTTAGGCACCCCACCTCGTCCCTTAATAAGGGTAAGTAGATTTAACTTTGCATTTTTATAAATTAGTTAGGAGGGCTTGAATGGAAATGTTAATCCTTTTTAACAAAAAGGAATATTTGATTTTTCACTAAATTCGGATTAGCCAGATACATAAGTAAATGAGACAACCTCAGTGAATTGACGTCGTATGTCATTTTTGGTTTTGGGATTATTTTGCGTACAGGTTAAAATTTGGCGTGAGAATCGGATAAGAACTCTCCTCCGATCTCTTTTAAATATTTATTAAAATTCTGAGTGGAGATCGGATAAGAACCCTCCTCCGATCTCTTTTGAAGTATTTAAAATTTAGGATTGAGAATCGGATAAGAACTCTCCTCCAATCTCTTTCAAGTATTTATTAAAATTTTAGTTCGAAGATCGGATAAGAACTCTCCTCCGATCTCCTTTTAAATGTTTATGGAAATTTCATATCGAGAAACGGATAAGAACTCTTCTCCGATCTCTTTTAAGTACTTATTAAAATTTTGAGCTGAGAATCGGATAAGAACTCTCCTCCGATCTCTTTTGAATTAACAGGAGCCTGAAAGGGACTTTTCTGATCTCCCGAATTTTAATTTCAGCTACATGTTCTAAGAGCCTAAAACTACGGATTCTGGCATTCAAAGGTGCTGGGGATAAGGCTTCTTTTAACTAATTGGTACCTTGTGATTAGACGGGGGATACTAGACTGAATTTACCGACCTCCCATGTGGTCACCTTACCAATACCTATTAATGCCTGATCTATTCTATTTAGTTATCCAAGGTTTGGTTTCATTTTGTCTTATGACGTCTTGCCTAATGACCTATTGGATTTTCCTAGTGATTCGGCTTCACCATTTCCCTGTCTTATTATTTAGACCTTTTATCATTATAAAAGGACTTTTAAGTTGCCGTTACCTACATTTTGTTTAATTACTTCTACGCTATTCGGGATCAGAACTCCTGTGCTAAGAAGTAATAAAGATTAATCAAAGAATAGACTGATTAACAAAGAAGTAAACTCGAGAATGACCGTCTCCGTGTTTAAAATATAGTATAAACTTGGTGAAAATTACAAACAGAAAAAGAATAAATGAAATACGTGAATAAAGAAGAACATTTGATAAAATAACGATATAGCACTCACCTGTAGGGAGTCGAATCTACTAAACTAACTATGGAATCACAGAATGTAACAGGACTGCAGGTTGATAGCTGGAGGACTAAGGTTCGCCTCGGAATGAAGGATTCTTTGTTAAAATGTAAACAGGTCAAAATAACCAAGCTTGAATGAAGTTGAGCTTGGACAATATGAATTGGAAATAGAAGATAAAAAAGACAAAAGGTGAGAGTGTCACAGGATAATGAACGGTCTGAAAATGAAGAATTTCAGTATTCAAAAATCCCTTTGCAAGAAAACACTTGACTGGTTTCCAAAGTTTTTCTTATGAAAGCTACAATAGCGAAGTAACGAATTAAGTTTGAGTTCTTCCACTATGGTCACTGCCCTTTTTTCTATTTTTTCGTCCCTTGAACAGTTTTTCATGCAGGTATTTATAGGGACCTGGTGTTCCCCTTGAAGGGTCAGGATCTATCTTAAGGGAGATGGAGGGTCAAGATTTCAAGGGACATAATCCTAAGCTCAAGAATTAAAGAGAATCGTAATGACAGGCGAGATCCACTTGAATATTTGTCTTCTTCCTCCTCTAATCTGACGGCCCCAAATTCTCTTGTTCGGGGCGATCCAAGGGCTAGGAGTGAAAGGCGCTGGTTTTGTCGTCTTCTTCTTTGATCCAAGGGCTCTGGGCTCGTCCTTACAATTTGGATCAACGGTGGAGATTAGGATGTCTGTAGCCGTCTGACGTCGCATGTCGAAATGTTGGCGATTATGGGCGTGCGGTTGAGATTTTACGGCAATGCTTTAACTACCTCGGCTCGATTATGGTGACGGATGGCGCCTTTTTGTTTTCTCTCTCTTCCTTTCCGATCTTCTTAACATGGCCCTTCTCCGATCTTTCATACCGATCTCCCCTCTTCCGATCTCTATTATTCCAATACTTCCCTTAACCAGGCCCGGTCCGGTCAAAGCATTAATTCCCCTCGATTCCCAAAGCGTCTACTTCGTTTTCTGCTTAGCAATAAATGCTTGATTTCCCCCTATATATACCCCCTGACCCAAAAACTTTCTCCATCCGATTTTCCTCTTTTCTTCTTTACTTTCCTATTCTAGTTATTCCGTGATCGTTAAAGCGATTGTTCGGCGAGATTGTGGTTTTGATCTTTCGATGGACCTTTTTATTCCCCGACTGAAAACTCATGACGCTGGTGATCGAATAATCATGATGACCTTATCTGATGATGGTGAGAGAACTGAATCAATTAACCGATCTGGATTGCGAACCTCGATTGTGCCGATCTCGAGTCGTTCAACTGTTATAATCGGCGAACCGATTTTGGCCGAGCAAATTGCCGATGTTCCGCCGACCCTTGACGGTTGCTCTTCCAAGTTTATTCGGTTTCTCATCACATTGGGTGTTCCGACAGCGGCTTTCCTCCACATTGGGTGTTCCGACAGCGACTTTCCTCCACATTGGGTGTTCAGCGGCGCCTCGGTGACACCCCTTTGGATCAGTCACAATGTGACATTCCGGTCCCTAGAGACCGCCCAAATGATGTATTTTGTTTTCAATGTAATCCGATCTATAGATATCACAGAAATGATGTAATCCAATTTTAGTGTAATCCGATCCCTAAAGATCGCCCAAATGATGTAATCAGATCTTTTGAAAATAAAGACTTTATTTTGTCGATCATCATCTTATTATTATTGCATTGATTATTTTCCGATCTCTAATGTGATTATCCGATCTAGTTCTTTACCTGAATGACACTTATCCGATCCGTAATTCGAAACACCTGGATCTGCTGCTCTATAAATAACCGATCTTGGGAATATGCGTGAGACGTGTCAGAACAGCTGGCGAATCCCGTTAACCGATGCGCCGCCTAGGACAGAGTGAGCATTAAATGCTCGGATGAGTATAAATAGAGGAGGGGCTAGCCATTCGCTCTCTTATGTCATTTTCAGTCTCCCGCGAACAACCCCGAAATCCTCCCATTTTCTCAAGTTCCTCCGACACCGATCAGACTCCGGTAAGGGCTTTGATCTTTCTTTTAGTTTAAAATCTTTATTTCCTTTGAAAATGAGCGGTGCCGAAGGTCAGAGAGCAACGAGCCCTCCTTCCATTCGGTTCGTGGTCGTGCGATGAAGTAGAGGTGGTCGGGCCAGCGCCGCGACCAAACCTCCTAGGGTCTCCGTTCCAGCCCGGGGGCGGACCGCACCATTGAGGCTTGTACCTTCTTCAGGGAGGGAGAATCTTCCTGTGGACGAGCTGCCATCAATCTTGCAAGAAACCGATCTGTAATCGTTGGCCAGAGTACAATATTCGTCTGATTAAATGCGAACTTATCCTGTGTCACGGCGATCACCGAGCCGATCACTTCTTTGAAGAGAACGACATGGTTATGGTATACGAGGAACAGTTAAAGGCCGGTCTTCGGTTCCCTCTGGACGACTTCTTCAAAGAGGTCCTAAAATATTACCGAGTGTGCATTGCCCAAGTTCACCCTAACTCGTGGCGGATCTTAGTAGCCTTCCGAGGCCTGTGCTGAGCTAAGGGAATCAGTCCTACGGCTAAGGTGTTCGCCGAACTGCACAGACTAACTCACCGAAAGGACGACGAGCACTGGTTCTTTCAGGCGAAGCCTCATTGTGGGCTCTTTACCGATCTGCCCTCCTCCCTTAAGAATTGGAAGAACCGCTTCTTCATTCTGAGGAGCAAAAATCAATCGCTTTGAGGACTTCCCTCGTATTTGGTGGCACCGAGGCCCTTGATTCGGCGTATTACCACGAACAAGGAGGAAGGCCTAATAGTGATAGAATCAAGAATCAAAGGCCACTCAAAAGTTCTCCTGTTTAGATGCGGTGACTGCCGAGCTGCATCATTAGACTATACAGCTGATCACCGGCCAAGATCGCGAGCTTCCGCTCTCTGACCTCGGCATCGGTACTTTCTACATCTCAGATCTCAGGACCTTAGCAATCTCACTGACCTCTTCTTTGTGCAGGTATGGCGGGTGGTGAGGGTTCCAAGAAGCGGAAGAAAGAAAGAGAGATTTCCCGGAAGATAAAAGAGATGAAGCGTTCGGAACTGCTTCAAACACCCGGCCATGAACCTGGGGAGATACAAAGAGGCCTGCCTCGACCTTTGGGACCGCCGATCGCAGAAGCTGTCCGATCTCCTCCTCGGTGAGAAGAGCCGCCTCTACTTCCTCCAGTTGCTCCAAGCACAGAAGGGGGTCCTTCTCAACCTTCTGCGAGGCCCCCTCCTCGTGGCGCTCAAGTGCTGATCGCTTCCCTGGAGAAGAACCAGACTGTTCGGGAGAACCCAGGTTTTGCCAAAGTCTTGGGGTCTTCCATCTGCCTTCGGGAGGATCGGGACCGACTGTCTCCGGACAATCTCGACGACATCCTGACCCGATCCATGAGTTTGAATGTAGAGTGCCTGGTGAACCAGCACATAGTCCGGGAAAAGGCTCACCGCCTGGGTAAGGAGGTCTAGAAGAAGAGTCAAGAAGTGGCATCTCAAATTGAGGGGCGTATGAAGTACTATGAGGATAAGCTGGCCGAACAGGCTCATGTTCTAGCTGAAAGGGATCATGCTCTTGGAGAAGTCCAGGCGCTCCGGGCCAACGAAGCTGCTCGGGTCGCTCACCTTACTGAGGAGCTTAAGGCAAAAGATGAAGAGATGGTGACAGGAATAGCCGGTGCTTATGTGAATGCTCACAAGGATCTCTTGGCCAAGCTCCAAAAGCGTTACCCAGAGGAGGACTTCTCTTGGATGGCTGACCTGGCTCCCGGAGGCGAGGGTGAGGATAGTGAGAAGGAGGCTGAGGGTGAGGGAGAAGACGGACAAAATGTAGATCAGGCTGGGGGTGATCCTCCAGCTGAATAACTTGTACAAATTTTGAAATGAAATGAAATGGAATGCCTCTTTTGTTCGATGAATGGTTGTGATCGGAAAATTTCTAAATTATTAAACACTTGATTGTTTGAGTATCTTGAAAGAACTGAAAGTGATTATCAACCCAAGTGTGAGAGATCGGAAGACACAATGAGCATAAGATCGGTAGAGAACCAATGCTAAACGGAACTTGATTAAAATTAGAAATTTGGCTTAAACATTTAAGATCGGAATCATCCTTAAACCGGAACGGAACCTTTGATTATTCTTAAACTTTTGAAAGGGAGATCGGCAATAAAACTGGTAAGAAAAGATCTAGTGTCAGTTCATTTTGTTTGTCAACAAAGATCAGGAATATACTTGACTGGTCCGGAGATTCGACAATGGGTTTGAGAGATCGGTGAGTGATTTAATAGTCAAAGGGATACTTGGTATTGGGGATCTGTTTCAAAGTTTATTGATTCTGGGGATCGGTTTCAAGGTTTATTGATTCTGAGGATCGACCAAAATATGGTGTCAACAATCTCAATAGATTTTTACTTTTATTAGTGTAAGAATAAGAGCTCGGATGATATAAATATCCCTAGAATTTCGGAAGATAAAAAAGGTTGGAAGAAAGTTAGGTAAAAATGAATCACGACATGGAGAGTTCGGATTCTATCAATGAGGGGCAATAATAGAGGAGAATTCTAGTAGTTTGGATAGACGTAGAAGGTTTGGATAACTAATAAGAGGTTGGAAGTCAAGAGTAGAAGAGAAGAGTTCGGACAGTAAGACACGAAATTGAAAGTCAAGAGCTCAGATAATAAGTTACGAGATCGGAAACTAAGAAAAGCTCGGATAGTAATGAAGAGATCGAGAGATAACACACAATTTATCATCACATTCTTTGTGTTATCCGATCTTCTAAAAGGCGATAGAGAGAGAGTTCGACTCAACATCCACGATTTTTATACCTTTATTAAAACTCACTTTTCAAAATAAGAGAGATCGAGAGAGAGTCATTTCCTCGAATTCCCATAGTTTCATAAAGTTGTCTAGCATAAATGAGGGAGATCGGGAGAGAGTCTTTTTCTTGAATTCTCGTAGTCTTACATTTCATAAAATCATTCAGTATGAAATTGGGGAGATTGGGAGAGAGTCTTTTCCTTGAAAACCCCAGCACTCATCTTTACTGAATTCTAAAAACGAAATTCAGCACACATTTTAGTAATCGGTTCACGAGAGGGTTCTTCCAGGAACTCCGAACTTTATATTTTAGACCCAATAGAGAGTCCTTCTTGGGAGCCACACGCTTATATTACCTAGGAAGTTTTTTTTTTCCCTTCAGTTCTGCTTAATTAAATAAAATACCATTGTTACAAAATATTGAATAGCTTAACGTGAAACGATATGGATAAAGATTTTATGAATAATTATGCTGATGATGAGACCTTCCTTCTTTAATTGAGAGTCCTCATTAATGAAGAAAACTCTCTAGGTTTTAATTAACACGTCCCTTTTGAATTAGAGTCCTAATTGAAATGAATGAAAATTCATACCCCTATCGGTTCTAGTATATTCATTACACACACCGCACCCTCAGTTACTTGGATGTCAATGATGAGGTACATAACGTGTGAGCTGAGAGTCCTCCTCACTCGTTATGAATATTTAATGACCAAATAACACCTCTTCGAGATTAGAGTCCTAATTCGAGGAGGGAGGAATTTGACAAACACATAATGAATTAAATAAACTCGACACCAATTTACTGTAGAGTCATCCCGCATACTCGTGTTTGTGGAAAACCCAAAATGATGAAATATCAAACATTCCTTTTATCAATAATAGGACCGATATCATAATTCTAACCTTAAAATTATTGATATTAAATTATGAAGAATACATCGTTAAATCTGCTTACCCTCATTGAGGGACGAGGTAGGGTGCCTAACACCTTCTCCATCCATACATAGACACTGAACCTAGAATCTTTATTTTATAAGTGATCTTTATAAATTTTTATTTTTACAAATAGTTTTCTTTAATTTTCTTCAAAATTAAAGTAACGACTTCTCACTTTTTCATTTTAATGAGAATCGTCTGACGATCATAAAACCCTTGCGACAAAGTTGACCACAACCAAATTGGCAATTTGTCTCCCTAAATGTAGCATTAGACCTACAAGCATTGCAATTGCCGGTGGCTTTTACACTTGGCAATTTGTCTCCCTAAATGTAGCATTGTACCTACAAGCATTGCAATTGCCAGTAGCTTTTACAGTCCAATATCTTCCAATGCTATTCCTTTTAGTCCTCGCTTGTCCCTTCCCCATGCTCCCCGTGTCCAATGCCAAGGGATCTTCTCCTTTTGGTGCATCAAAGTAGTCCTGCAAGTCCATTTCCAAAATGCTCATTTAGTCCAAGGGTAATTTTTTTTACTGTGTTATTATTTATTTATTTATTTTTATTTTAAGTATATGATTTTTCATGTTCGGATCGCTGAATAAAATCCTTTTAACAATGACGACTTCAAAATTCAAAACTTTAACATTATAAGTAAAATTCGCTTTGAACCAATTTCACATCACTTACTTAGTTTCAAGAATTTAATGGATATTATATAGAGTAGGATCGATGAAAATTTTCTAGATAAACACAAGATTTTGGATATAAATGTTTTTCTAATATATATATTTTTTAATTTTTAATCATATGTAATTTTCAATATATTTATAATTTAATCTGCATAATTAAATAAATTTAGTGTCATACCCCATGCCACGTCAATGGTGGGCTTTTTGCTTACGTGTTCAACTGATGGAACAGAATCTGGAAGCTCAAAATATATTATTTGATTAACTGTAAAAATTTTCAATAATTCATAGATTATGTTTTATTTTTTTTTCCTTTCATATAATTTTTCCTTTTTTAGAATTAGATACATTATTATATGTGAAGGGTAAGGGATGAATTTACAAATGGATATAAAAATGAGGTTACCACGATGTGAAATAAGAAAACAAATTTTATGAGCAATTTTCCATTTTTAAATTAAAAAATCAAATAAAAAGTCCAAAAATAGTATTTTTCCAAGTAATTTTTGAAAATTAAAAAGAAATATAAAATAATGAAAACCACTATATTCAGTAAGAAAATTTTAACATTTAAATATCGCCCAACCAATTAGACACCTTTGTGTTATTTTCTTTCTTTTTATTTAAAATTGATTGGATATAACACAATTGAATAATTACATGGTTAAACTCAAACACTATAGTCTCTAATTGAATAATGTGGATTAATTATATATATAATTATCATATAATTTAAGCAAATACTTCAAATTAAATTATAAGAAGTAATTAATGAAAGATCCATCACATATTATAGTGCTATGTACTAATTATATTGAACTAAAATATAATACATTCATTTTATATTTCATTTAGACTCTTGTTGTTTTGCGAAAAATAACTTGTATATAAAAAATATTTTCTATGAAAAATATTTTCTGTTATTTAGCTACAATATTAAATTAATGTTATGTGTTTATGTCATATATGTATAAGTATTTTCACATTTTAATAAGATTATTAAATTCTAAAAAATTAAATATGACTTCCTCTTTGAAAAGATATAGCAATTTTTCTTAAAAATAATTTAGTTTTCTCTTTAATCAAGAAAATATTTTTAGTTGACTCATCTGTCTACGTGTCTCGAATACTAGAAAATGCATAAAATATTTATCGTGAAACAAATGAACCTTAATTATTAATAATTTTATATAAAATAATTGATGAAAGATTATACGGAGTTAAGGCGTATATAATACATTTAATTATAATACGTTTCATAATTAATTTAAGTACTAATTGAATTATAACAAGCAGTTGATAAAATCTCTAGACAAATATATATTGCTATGTATTTATTATATAAGGTATGAATAACAAATTTAATTAGAATATACTCCATAATTGATTTAAATAAGCCATTTATGAAAATCCAACACATGATACAGTACTTTATATTAACTATATTAAGCTAAGGTATATATATTGTTTAATGATTGTTTTTAGTAGTAATTCAGTTATAATTAATAATTAATGAAAAATCTATCACATATTATAATATTATGTATTAATTATATGAAATTAAGGTATGTATAGTTTAATTATAATGTGTTTTTATGATTGATTTTAATACTTATAAGGAGCAATTAATGAAATATACAGCACATATTATAGTTTTATGTGCTAACTACATGGAGTTAAAGTAGACATAACACATCTAATTATAATATATTTTATAATTGAGTTAAGTACTAATTTAATTATAAAGAGCAATTGATAAAAAAATCTAGCACATCTTCATTTTAAATAGTAATTCTAATCTATTACTAATTTATATTAATTTTAAAATTAATATTTTTATTTTAATAATTAATTAATTAATTAATATTATCATATTTCTTTCTAAAGTGCTAAATCTAATGTCTTTTGCTACCTGTTATTTCTATTAAATAAAAAATATTATTATTTTATCTTTTATTTTAATAATAATAATAATAAATACATCCATACACAGTTCTCTTTTGCAAAATGCCTTAAAAAAAATTAAAAAATTAACTCTATTATTAGACTTTTCTATATGAACTAGGTTTAGGGCATCTTGGTACCCATTAAAAAAAGTTAGGCCATATTCAGTCACCTTAGCAAGGTGGGGTGGTGGGGGGTGTGGTACCTATCGAAACTGTCCTTTAGAAAAATTCCATTTGAAGATGGGAGGTGAATGCATAGTGCATATATATATAGTATAGGGGTTCCTTTGAGATATGGCTTGAAATTAACCACTTGTGACTAATCTTTTCACAAGTGATATCTGAGATGAATCTCCTCCAATTTCTTCAAATACTACCAACAAATTCTTGGTTGGCTTCAGCCATGATCTGGGAACATGGTACCTGAAAGATTAATTAAAAGAGATTAAATGGGGAAACAAATTGGGAAATTAATTTGTTGAAGAGTTAAGAAAAATTAATGGGAAAGTTTAGGGTACCATCTTTGAGTAGGTTGGCCACAACCAAATTGGCATTTTGTCTCCCTAAATGTAGCATTGTACCTACAAGCATTGCAATCGCCAGTAGCTTTTACAGTCCAATATCTTCCAATGCTATTCCCATTAATCCACATTTGTCCCTTCCCCATGCTCCCCATGTCCAATGCCAAGGGATCTTCTCCTTTTGGTTCATCAAAGTAGGCCTGCAAGTCCATTTCCAAAATCCTCAATTAGTCCAAGGGTTTTTTTTTTTTTTTTTAACTGTAACGTAAAATATTTCAGTTATTTAGTTTCAAGAATTTAATTGTAGTAAGGTTGATGAAAATTTTCTAAATAAACATAAGATTTATTCTAAAAATATTTCTAATTTTTTGGATTAAATATTCTTCTAATAATTTTTTTTACATTTTTAATCAAAAGTATTTTCAATATATTTATAATTTAATCTGCATAATTAAATAAATTTAGTGTCATACCCTATGCCACGTCAATGGTGGGCTTTGTGCTGACGTGGTCCCTTTCATCCATTCAACTGATGGAGCAGAATCTGGAGATCCAAGATTCATGTCTTCTCCTTTAAGCCCAACCTGTGTAATAAAAGCCCATCAATAAAGGAGATCCCAAGGTCCATGATCTCCGCTTGTATCATGGTTGTGTAGGCTAGAATTTCACAACATCACCCGCGCCCCCCACCCCACCAAGAAAAATAATAATAATAAATGAGTAGAACTGAAGGACCTTATAGGACCATTTGTTCCAGGTCAGGTCCTTCTCCCCTTTGTCTAGGCCATGGAGAGTGACCCTTTCGATTCCTGCCTTCCAGTTCTCAAAATGGGTTCCAATATTCTTCAGCCAGAAACAGCATAAAAAAATCAGTTCTTTAATTTCTTTCAAGAATCAGACAGAGAATCAATGAGATCCAGAGAATTCATTAACTGGTAATCCAACAGCTATGCTCTGCAGTGAGATTCTGTTTCTTCCAGCATGTAGCTTCACTGGTACTGTAAACGTGAATCTCTTGCTTTTCCTACTCCCATGAGCAGATCCTATCATTGCAGCACAGCATAATAAAGAAAATTCATTTTTCTTTTATGGTGTTTTGACAATTGCAGGAGATTTCCAAAGAAAGAAAATATTTTGTTACCAGAAAGCTCTCCATTGACAAAGACGTGCAAAGCATGGCCTGCTGAATCCACTGTAAGATTGAGAAGATTGCCTTGATGTAGAAATGATTCATATGACCTAATAGTCAGACTGGAAAAGCACACAACATAATTAGATTCATATTTCATTATTGATTTTCATCATTGAAAGCTTGCAAATTAAGTAGGAACTTACCCAGTTGTGTACCAGAGATAATCAGTTGTATCTCTGGTGACATTTATCTGCTCCAAGAGGCCAGGGACTGTAGTTATTTTATCTTCATCAACTGATAATACATCTTCACTGAAAGTCTCCCATGAGAGACCTGTGGCTGTGGGCAACATTTGCACCTGGGACGTTTGGAATCCAACCTGCAAATTATTCAGAGAGATGGAATTAGCTCATAATTCAACAAATTTTTATAATTGGAATTGAATTTCTTAGTCCATTTTAACTTACCTGGGCAGTGTTGAAAACAACATTTTTGCAGTCAGGAAGGATGCTGATAGACCAAGGTGGCAGGCTATAATGCATGTTATTAAATGTCAACTTTCCAGTACCATTTGGATGGTAGTTTACAAGAAAAGCTGCACAATCTCCAGAATTGGAAGAGAATACATGTGCCTGCAAAATTTTCCTCATTGAATCATTCTGGTTTGCTAAAATAAGCTTAAAGCAACTCTCATTTGCAGTTGCTGGTTTTCCTTTGGTAGATTAGAGAAGACCTGTTTATAAGCTCCCAAGTTTTCGACAGTAGGATCGGCATTGAGCAAAGCTTTTTCGCATGACTTAATAGCCTTGTGAAGATCCTTTAAATGGCCATATTTAGGTTGCCTAATCAACCCTGTAAATGAAAATGCTATGAGTTTGAATTCCAACAGATGGACTAATTGATTAAATTTCGAAAAATGGGGATCGAATTTTGTCACCGTATTCATCAATGGGTGCATCATAGTCATAGCTTGTAGTAATGAAAGGTCCTCCAGAAGTTCTGCCAAAGTTAGTTCCTCCATGATACTGCAGCAAACAACAAGAATGAAATCATAATGCAGAAGTCTCTCCTTAAAGAATGAAAATATGCTCCTTTATTTCATTGGAAGCTTATGCCTTTATCAGATGCAAAGTTGAGACACTTCCTTGGAATTCAAGGAATTGCTTTTGCTTTGATAAAGCAATTTCTTCTTGTAACAAACAAAGGAAATGAAGCAGGAGTAGACTAACCATATAGTAATTAACAAAGGAACCTCCTTTCTGAAGGAATCGAGCAACTGAGAATGCTAAATCCTCGACCGGACGCTGGTGGTTTGGACCTGCAAAATCTGAAAACCTGTAGAAAGATAGAAAATAATTATCCCCAAAAGAACAGTCTAAGAACCAATTGAAGATACCAAAAATATGAAAATTACCAGCCAGTCCAAGCCTCAGTCCACATTGTTGGTTTGTTAGGTTTGTTTGGAGAGAAGTAATCGCAGTAGAAACCATTGCATGTATTTATCTGTTGATAAGATTCAGAATTCCTCATTGTTAATGTGAAATATGAGAATTGAATTGAATTGAATCAAAATTAATGGATTTAATGAATTTTGACAAGAAAGAAGTAGAAATTTGAGCACCAGAGGGTCAGGGGCATCAAATTCCTTGCACATAACCCATGGAACTCCAGTATTCATAGAAAGAGCCATCTGTGCAGCCCAAGTCATATATGCATGACCAGCAGATCCAAATGCCTTATCTTCAGGTTCATATTCATTCTCAATCTGCAACACAATCAAATTGAACATGCATCTTAATTTTCTATGTTTTATAAGCCAAAACTACACAATTGATGATTTTTTTTTTCTTTTTACCTGAGAGAGGATAATAGGACCACCTTGAGACTGAAACAAATTTTCATCCTTCATAATTTGGACAATATTCTGGGTGAAATTTTGCATTGCCATCTGCAATACCAACATTTTTAACTTTTTAAGATCATAATCCACAAAAATAGAAAGAGAGAGAGACAGAGACCTTGAAAGGCTCATTATCTGTCCTGAAGCTTATGCCTGGAACATACTTCAACCACACTGGAAACCCTCTAATACAATACAACAGGATAAAGGTAAAATAGTAAGAAAAATAGTGTTCAAGAAAATTAAAAATTCAACACCGTGAAAATATTAAGATGAAATTTGTTTATTACCCAAAATTCCACTCTCCACATATATAAGGTCCAATGCGAAGATGAACATAGAGACCAGCTTTCTGAACCAACTTGACGAAGTGAACCAAATCATACCTTCCCTCGAAATTGTACTGCAAAGAATTGATATTAGGAATGGAGAATTTTGAAAAAAAAGTAAGAAAAAAACAGAGGAAAAACAGAGTTACATTGCCAGGAGAAGGCTCGTGAAGATTCCAAAAAACATAAGTATCTATAACATCCAAACCACCATCTTTAGCCTTCTGTATGAGTCCTTCCCACATCTGCATTTTATAAAAAATTTCAGTAAAAACCTCACGTGGCAATAAGATTTTCTCAAGAGAGAGAAAGTACAGAGTATAGACCAGAACCGGACCTGAGGAGTGCTTCTGGGATAGTGAATAGAGCCAGAGAAGAGAATTCTCCTCTGGCCATCAATGATAAGAGCCTTGTTATCATAAGTAACATTGCATTGTATCTCCTGGAAACCTAGAGATAACAACACCACAGTACACAGAGAAAACCACTTGATTGCTGCTGATTTAGCTTCCATATTTTCTCTTCAGATAGACAAGACAAAAAAAAGATTATTATAATATTGGAGAAAAGCAACAAGAAGACAAAGAAGGTAGGTTACATATAGTATATGCTAATCCCACGTCAAAACAAACTACATTTCTAGCTCTTACTGTGTCCTGTTAGAAAACAAATTGTACATCCGTCTCCAAGCTTTATTTTCATTTTATACTCCTATTAGAATTCAAACTCAAAACCTTCTACGCTAATTGATCACGTTTATTGCCCATATCATAAAAAAGCTTGTAGAGTTGGATCATGCAAAAAATTATAGAAACTAATGTATTTCACTGGGGTGTCTTTGGCTTGGCTTTTAAAAATTAATTTATAAGTTAATTTCAATTTATAAGTATTTAAAATTTTAAATAATTATATATTTAGTATAAATACTTATAAATAATTTATAAATAGTTAATTTATTTGATAAAAAATAACTTATAAGCACATTTAGTATTAAAATGTTAAAAAATTGTGATAAAATTTTAAAAATTAAATAAAAATAATATAGTAAAATATTTGATCAAATTAACTTATAAGTTTTATAAGTACTAAAATAAAAAATTTTATAATTTTTTTAATTTATAAGCTTAATTTGTAAGTCTAAAAATTATAATAAACAAACAGATTAACTTATTTTTAGAATTTATTAATTAATTTCATCAATAAGTTAAGACAAATAACTTAATAATTAGAGTTTAATTAAGATTGAAATTAAATAGGAGTCTCTTTGAGATCCTAATTCGGAAATCAATTAATTAAATATAATAAAAAGAGCAAATAAATAAGAAAAAAATTTGCAGGTGATCTGGTTGCTTGTAAACCTAATTCTCCAACCAATGCAATTACATTAGAAGATGTAATTGCCCTTTTAATTCTTCAACCTGATTTTTTTTTTCATTATTTATAATTTATGTTTTATAGTTCACAACGTTAAATTTTTAAATTTTCAACCATCCATATGAATTTATTGCAAAATAAAGTATAAATAAACTTCAAAGTAGGCATGTTCTTAGTCTTAAAACATATTTATCTTTTGTTTATGAATTTATCTAATGCATGTCTTGAAAAAATTTAAATATTAATAAAACTATAAATAAAAGTAAAATATTATGTTAAAAATATGCAAAATATATAATTATTCAATAAATTAATTTCCAGATGACTCAATCAGATGCAGATTTATCAAGTGTCGTAAAAGAATTCTCCTATAGAATGATTGGATCATGAGAGAATGATTATATTATGATTTTTTTTAAAAAAAATTATAGCATTTGAATTCTTTTTTTTTTTAATAAGTGAAATAATTAATTTCAAAATATTTCTCTCCTATATCAATATTTAAATAGTTGAAGCTTATGGGTAGAAGCTGATATATAAAGAAAAGAAAAAAAACTGCAAAAGAAGAGAAGAGATGGAACATAGGATGCTCTAATTTGTGATGGTAGGCTTGTGAAGTTGGAAACTATTGAAGACTTTTCTAACAAAGTTCACATGCAGAGTGAGTGAGTGCCTTTTGAAAACATGAAAGCCTTTCTTTTCTTGTCACCACTAAACCAATTCACTTGCGTTATGTCTTATTATTGTACACACGTGAATACCACTTCTCCAGCTTTATTATTATTATTATTATTAGGAAAAAAATTCAAGGACTCTCATAAGTGATGAAGAAAAAGAATATAGTTTCAATATGATGGAAAATGTGATCATGAGAACATGAGAAGTTTGACAAAATGAGGAAGGTGTCTCATCATATCACCTAAGAAAATACAAATCCTCATTGATGTAATGGGGATATCTTTTTCTTTTTCTTTTTCTTCTTCTTCTTCTTCACCTTTGTGACCCTCCCTCACTACCCATTAGCACCATAAAACCAACTACATAGACAAAGATATGGTATAAGATGACATCATATTCATTCTAAATTTCATTTTTTTTAATAAATATTCCAAATGCCATTAAATTAACAATTCATAGCCCAATACGTATTTCATAATTTAATATATTAATATATAAATTTCAATAATCTCGTTTTAATATTGAATAATTATATTTATGAGGTATTTAACTTGTGTGTTGAAGTTCAACTACAATTTAATAGGTTATGATATATTAATTTAACAAGCAAAATAGATGTATGATACGTCACAATATGAGCTCAAGTTCAAACTTACTAATAATTATTTTTAAAATTATAAAATTTTAAATTTAAATTTTAATCATAATTAAATAAAAAAAAAAACCCTTCAAATAGCATAAGCAAGAATCATGATGATAGTGAGATACGTTGTATGTCCTGAATCCTGATAGTGAAGGGACAAGGCATAGTAATTTCATTCTATCAAATAACAAGCTGGCCCATTGCTACTCCAAAAGAAAATTCAATGATGTGCCATGTGATGTGACCAACACAAAGGATAGGATTCACAGTTTGATAAAGACCTGAGGCCCAATTCTCCCGGCTTTTGGCCAAAGCTTGAAGTTGAATCTCCCCCGTCTATCAATGGAAATATGGAATGCACTCCTAGGCTCTGTTTGAATTGTTATGTTATGAATTATTTTTGTTAATAGATGGAACTCGTCAATAGCTAATTATTTTTTTTTCTCTTGACTAATTACATATATCCAACGTGGAGAATCAAACGTTTCAATATGAAAGCATGATAAGTTCGTAAAAAAAATTAAGCAGTTGCATTCATGTCAGGTGCCTCAACAACTTTTTACAGAAGAAATCGCCAATGAAATGCTACAAAACCTCAAAGCAGGAGACTATGCTTGAAACCATCTCTTAAGTGGTTTATTCGCTTGCTTTTCACCTTCAGGTTTCTCAGAACTCTGCTTTGAGAACTTGGATTTGTATTGTTCTATAAGCATGTCAAGTTTGTCTACTATGTCCTGCCCTAAGAAATCTTTTTTTCTTTTTGGGCCTTTTCTTTGAACTTCTTTCTCCCTCTTCTTGTGCTGCCTGGTTTGACACTTCCTCTTTTTGAGCTTCAAACCTGTTTCCTTGGAAAGTTTGGATTCACTGGTATTTATTGTTGCCATTTGACCTTTGACTGAGCTTCAAAAATCAGGCTTCCTGATTCGGTGAGCATTTCGCTCCTGGATAGAGCCTTTCATCTCCTATTTTGTGCCAGTGAATTTATCTTGTGCAGCAGTCTTTGTTTTTCCACTTCCTACATTTGCTCTTATGCTTCTCACTTCTTCGTTTTCTGGTGGAAGCTCCCTCAGAAACCATAACTTGCACTTCTTTTTTATCTAGTTCTGAATCCTTTCATGCTCTATTCTCACCCCATGATTTTCGCTTTCTAAAGTTCTCCTTCTCCTTGGAATGTCATTCAGTTAACTCGACACTTATTATCCTGTATATCTTTCAAATCATCATGGCTTTCCTGCTGCTGAGCTTGTAGCTTAGCTTTCCAGAGCTTCAATTTTTGAACATTATCAAGTGCAAACTCCACAATTGGACGATGCTCAGGACCAAAAGTTTCTACAAGCAGCTAAAGGTTGCATTCAAGTTAGAAACAAATTTGCTACCTATCATCATATTCATAGGAATAACAGGTCCATGATTATTATTAAGAACCCTCAGGGCCACAAGTGCATGTTGATGCTCCGTAAACTCAACAAAGGCACCCCACATGACCTGTTCTTTGCAACAAGCTTTCCATTCTTCATACTTTCAAGAGCTTTATCTGCATCAGCAATATCAAGTGACAGAAAGTCATGTATTTGTAGTTCTTGAGATACACACACACAAAAAAAAATGCTTATAATGACACCAAGCAACACAATAACATCTCAAAATAATTATTAACCAACAACTTTAACCAACTTGTCGAATCATGGGTTTTTGCTTTGTAGCTCGTGAGATAACTGCATCAATAAAAAGCTTTTTCAGCTTTTTTTCGGTCATTGACGGGGTACTAAGTTGTATATAACAAATCTGGTCCTTGAAACATGAAAATTTGAGGAGTGAAGCTTAGTCATCTTCTTTTCATGCAGCCTGCAGAGTTTAAGAAGCATGATGAGACATTGCTAAAGAAGCACCAAGCCCTTTCAGATTCTATCTCACCAATATTCTTAACAAATACTATTAGTCTATTACTGAACTCAAATACTATTAGTCTATTACTGAACTCAAATAATTGAAGACAGATGAGGGAGAGGGGAGAACGGACTTGCATTTTCTGCTTAGGCACGTCACTGGCTGAAATGCATTAAGAAGCTGGAGTCCCCTCAAGAATAAGACCTTCCTATTAAGTTTTTAAGGAGGAAAAAAGAAAGGTGCGTTAGAAAGAAAACCATCATAGAATGATACCGAGAATAAACCAGGAACACAAAGGCATTTAAGAATGGTGATGAGGGTGGGGTTGTTGAAAATCAACCTTTGCCAGGTAAAGATTGCGGTGATCATGATCCCCAATGTTGGCCTTCTCCATTCCCTTATCATTGTTATTCATGGCCTTCAAGACTGTCAATTGCCCACCTTTCAGCAAAATCCCCAACCAGATGCAACATCAGCTGCAGAAACTGCTGCAGTGGCTGCATCTTGTTTTAAATTTAAGAAAACCAGTACTCCTTGGTCGCCAGCCACGAGCATAAGCATCATATATAGTTATTTAAAGAATAGGAAATATGGAAACATGTAGGATTGTGTACGACTCTGTACTTGGTGTAACTTGATGTAGAACTGGGACAAAGGATTTCACTTCGCCAAATGCAGATAACTGTTGTTTCACTTCTTCATTCTGACATTATCACATCAAAAGGAAGATTGATTAAGAAAACTGTTCTCTGTAAATCGTCTTCTCCCTCTCTCTTTTGAATGTCAGTTGAATTACTTTTGCCCAAGCTTCCAGGTAGAGTAACATGAGAAGAATTTCCATGTTCACTGGACTTCTCATTTGGCACATTAATAGCTTTAATCTGAATTAGGCTTCTTGTTTCCCTTTGGCAGTGTGGAATCATCCACATCAGAAGGAATGGAACCTTTGGATGAAGACATCATCAAATTCTTGAGAACTTTTTTTGCAGTTTCTGCCCCCGCATTGAAATCAACTTCAGCAGGCATGCCTTCTTTATCAAATGAATCTGAGCTGTCTGGACCAACATCTTTTGTATCATCCCCCTCTAGATCATCACTACTACTGTCACTGCTCCCGTCTCTTTCAATCTGCTGTCCTGCAAAAGAACTGCCACAGCTCAACTAAATTCAATATAAAGATATCTTTTTCTAGCATAAATGCTAAGACGTTAAGTTCTGTTAATAAAAAGGGTATAGAGACAAGAGAAGGAGTTGACCTAAAAATAAAACTGAAATAGAGCTAAAAAGAAAAGATCAATCATTTTAACAGCAAATTCCTTGTAGCTTGATCAGCTTGAATATCTAGGAGAAGCTCCTCACTTGAAGAAATTATTTCCACTACCACACCCAAACATAACAGAGTCTTACAGCCCTATCTCCAACTTTAAATTTTTATAAGAATAAGAAAAAATGTCTGAACCAAACTGCATAGAGTTTTTAAAAAGCCATAAATCATACAGTGAAAATGATGAGCATAGTACACCTTGCCTTGTTTTTTAAATACAATCTAAGGAATAATTGTGCAAGATCCGATTAGCAGCAAACAAAAATGCAAATTTAACAGGCAAAACTATTGATTGAAGCATGCAGTGCAGTCATCAAATTTCAGAATTGATAGGAACAAAACAGACCAATTAACTCGATCAAACATCATCATAATACTATTGCTTTTAGTCCCGCTATGGAAGTACCCTTTGTGCACTGCTTCTAAGTTTCTCCAGAACAGAATAAACAAAAAGACACCCATGTCTAGAAAAACTCAGTAAAAAATAAAAGAAAATGATGAAAGTGATTTCACCCATAATAGTTCTTTCTAATATGCATATACATTAATGAGAGCATGACATACACAACAAGCTACAAATTAACACCTACACTAATCTAGCTAAAATTCCAGCACTGATGAGGATAAACCACAACAAGAAGTTTGAGTTACTAATCTATTAACTGGATCACAGTAAGCATCAGTGCAATAGTTGCATTAATTGTCCTTCCTGTAACACCCCTATTTGTATAGCCTGGTATATTTCACTGTTCCGGTGACTGGTGTCGGTCCTGATAACTAAGGGGATTAGAACCACACTTAAGATAACTAGATAAACCATAAACACAAATAATTAGTAATGTTCAATTATTTAAGTATAAACAAGAAAAACAGACAAAATAAGTTAAACGAGCCTAGAGTCAAAGCGATGGGTGACCTTCTCGGGAACGACTGCGAAGTCGTTTTAAACTCAAATTTTGAACCGTAAAAAGTGACGCTGCGGTCCTTAGGACCCTTATGAACACAGTGAAAAAGAGAAAATCACGAAAAAGAACTGTTAAGCCAGTCAAATAATTAGGTTAGGGAGCCGGAAGAAATATAGAATTAATTGCAAACCGAGATGAACCGGCGAGGGGCAATTTGGTCAATTGACCCCGAGAGCTGACTTCTGACCTAACTGTCAAATAAAAACGGAGAAAAGAAAATTTCGGAATCGAGAATTAAATTAAAGAACTAATAGAAAAATAAAAAAAAAAAGAGAGAGGAAAATGAAAAAGTAAAAAGGTGATGACATCATGCATGACCTCATGCATGATGCCATAAATAAATAAATAAATTTATTTATTAAATTAGATTTTGTGGTCTTCCATAAGCAAAATAGATAAAAAGAAAGAAAAGAAAAAAAAATAAAACACAAGTTTTCTTCTTTTTCAAAACGTCACTCTCTCTCCCTCACCCTCTCCCTCACTTAAACCACCATTAAAGCTCATTTTTGAGCTTGAAGAACCAAAATCCAACCATAGAAAATTGTCCTACCATAACTAGACTTTGTTTGGGCAACTAGGAAAGAGGATTCAAGGAAAAGAAAGAAGAAAAATTTGAAGAAAAGGAGGAAGAAAATTCTGCTCAAGGTTAGTAATATAAACTTCAATTTTTTTTTTGTTTAATTAGTGTTTCTATGGCATCAAGAGCTTGTAAATAAACTTAAAATGAAATAAAAATATGGGGGGAGGACCAAACTAAAATTTTGGCCTGTTGAAGGGGAGTATGATTTTGTATGGTTTGATGGTTTTAAATGTGTTAGTAAACTTGCATGAGAATGGTAGTAAGATGAAAATGCATAAATGTGAATAAATGCAACATTTTAGTGTGATTAGGGTTTGGAGGCCTAGGGTTTTGAGGCAAAATTTGGAAAAATGAGTAAATGGCATGTTTGACCTATTGTGAAGTGAAAAAATGGTCAATAATGACCAAAGGAGATGTGTGGGAATTGTTAGAATGGAAGTCAAATTCGTAGGGTAAATGGTCATGCTGCTAGTAGCATGACCAAGCCAACTTTGAAGGACCAAAATGGAAATTTTACAAGTCCAATTGATATGCCACTAATTGGGGATGAAAATAGACATAAAATGACACAATTTTCATTAAGGAATCATGCCCAAAAACTGACCAAAACCTAGTTAACCAATTGACCAAAGTTGGTTAAGAGCAGTCTGCCACTGCACAAACTGACCAAATGAACAATAATTGTTCATTTGGTCAAAACTCGAGCTAGGAAGGTCAAAATGACCTGAAATTTTACCAGTAATTAGATAAGATATAGATCTAAAACTTTCATGAAGAACACTGACCCAAATTATGCCATTAACCTAATTAAATTATTGAGCAAAGTTGAGTTACTGAAGCTGCAAAACTGCAGGATTGCCATTTGAACAGTAAAGTTTCAATGGCTATAACTCTCTCTAGAAAACTCCGATTTAGGTGAATCTTGAATCGATAAAAACCTAAGACATAGTAGAACATTTTGTATGAAGAAAATTAGACCAAATTACGGACTTAGCTTGATCAAATTATTGAACGAAGTTGGATCAAAAATCTGCCAGAACCAAAATTGTAGCATGAGCGATTGCGTGAGCGATGGCTGTATTTTGGCTATAACTTGAGCTACAAAACTCCAATTGGGGTGATTCAAAAAGGAGAATAAACTTAAGACAATGGGAAACATTTTCTATGAAGAAAGTTTTGCCAAATTCCAACAATAAAGTGACCAATGGAACAGTGCAACTTAGGACTCCAAAACTGAAATTTACCAAATTTGCCTAAAAGACTTAGGATTTGAGTAAACAACCAAAACCAACAAGTTTAGTGACCAAAGTGTGGTATGTGGGTGAAGTTGGAGTTCCCATACCTATTAAGCCTTAGAAAGTCAATTATTTGACTTGAATAGTGTAGTGAATAGTAACCCGAAACACAAAAATTTCGAGAACGTCGAATTTAACACGTTAGAACTAGGTAAATATGAAGCTAAATTTATTTTGGATTTATGTTAAGTTCTAGTACTGAAACATTGTAAAATTGTGTGTTTCAGTTGAAAAGAATACCGGGAAAAAACCCGAGGAACCGAGTCAAGGCCAAGAGGCGACTCGCTTGAGGTTTGTGCACAACGTATACTTTTTATAATCATCTTTTGCATACTGTTTTGAATAATGTGAAATATTGAATTATGGCATTCTTATAATGTTTTGATTTAAATTGTTGAAAGTTATTATGTATATTGAAATGACAATGTTTAGCAAATTATTAAGATAAGTTTTGAAACCACAGTGTCATGACCATATATTTGAACACCTCACTAGCACGACTAGTGGGGGTAATTAGTTTCGAATTTTGATTCCTTCTCTGGAGAAGTGTTGAGGTGTGCCAGTAGAAGAGGATGTGAATGGATATCCATATATTTGAGCTAGCTAGCCTTGTGATGTGATTTCTCTTTAGCCTCTAGCTATTGAGATTCTATTTGTTTCGAATGGCATGATCTAACTGTGGGTTTTATGAAATGTGTTTTGATACTTCGAAATGAACTTGGTTTGTATTAAAATTTCATAATTCATGTTTTGTGTTTAATGCTTATGTTTAGTCAAATTTTTGAATAAATGTGATTTATATTTTGCATAAAGATTATTTTAGTTTGTTGTGCACCACTGAGTCCTAGTACTCAGCGATGGCTTCTATTCTTTGTCGCGCAGAGAGAGACTAGAGGAGCGTGATTAATTTGAGGTGTGAGGAGCTATCAACTTAAAGCCTTCGGGTATAATTTATACCCTAACTGTAAATATTTCTTTTGATGTATGTATTGCATATAAATGTATGGACATGTAAATGGGTCTTGAGCAGCTTGTACAAAAATTTGAATGAAGTTTGTAATAAAGTTTAGTTGTGTTTCTTTTGATATAAATTTGTAAGGATGTGTATAAATTGTTTGGTCTTTAATGAAATATGAGTGTAACTATTTTATTTAATTTGAATGAAATGTATTGCTAGTATTTTGAGGATTATTGAATTTTGAACTTGAGAAATTGATTGAAATGGATTGAGTTTGATTGTGAAATTGAAGTAGTTGTTGAGAAAAATTTTTAGAAGTGCTTTTTACAGGTATTTGAAGAACTGGTTTCTCAAAATACAGACAGAACTCTGTCAAAATTTTTATAAAATTTGCGAAAAACTAAAATGGACAAAAAATATTAATTAGATTTACTTTTAATCATATGTTTTAAATACCTATTAGAAAATGCTCACCACTTGTCAAAAGTAAGAAAATTGTTTAAAATCCCTTGTGGGGTACTTAATGAGTTATCGGTAGGTGAAGTTCGGTAGTTCATTAGGTATTCTACGGGATCATGTTATGCCTTACAGAGGGGTGAGGTGTGACATTTTTTAGTGGTATCAGAGCAAATTTTTGAAGTATGTTTTAACCTATGAATTTTTGTCTTTTCTTTGTTAAGTATAACTGCTCAATGTCCATAATTGTTACATACAGTGCATTACATCATGAATATGAACTAACGGAGGGAAATCTCCATGTGTTACTTGTTCAGGAGATACCCTAACTTCAGTCTGAAATGGAAGAAGGGGATCGCTCAGTTGAGCAGTTTGTTGAAGCTGAGGCACAAGGAAGCCCGGCTTTACGAATGTCGATGGGTCGATAGCACCACCTGCAAATGCCGCGATTCCTGCCGATTTACCGCAATGAGATGGCTGCGATGTTTGACAAATGGTGAGGTATGCTGCTCAAGCTCCACCCGGACACTGTGACACAACCACTGCCTCGGCCGGACAATATGATAAATTATCAAGTATGGGGCTGCAGAATTTAAAGTCTGATGGACCCTTTAGAGGCAGAGCAATGGCTTGAAAGAATGGACAGAGTGTTTAAGAAGCTGCACTGCCAAGATGAACTGAAGTTTGAGTATTCTATGTCTCTACTACAAGGGGATGCGTATGATTGGTGGAAGACCATCCCCCACAGCTTAGCTGAACCACCTGGGATGACTTCATCAGAGAGTTCAGACAGAAATACATCCCAGATGCATATGTCGATCAGAAACTGCAAGAATTTTTGAGTTTGAAATAAGGAAATCGATCAGTGGCAGAGTATGAGAGGGAGTTCTCCCACCTAAGTCACTATGCGGGGAGTCTCCTTACTACCAGCAAGGCAAGATGCAAGAGATTTGAGACGGGTTTGAAGCCCAGCATAAGGATGCAAGTTGTGGGATTTCGACACAACAACTTCTCAGAGCTTATGTCTCAAGCACTTGAACTGGAGAGAATTGAATTAGAAGCAACCCCAGTGAAAGAAAATCGAAAAGTCGAGAAATCGAGAGAAAAGACAAGGGGAAAAATCGGTTGAGCGAGTTAGGTGCTACCTCTGGAAAGAAAAAGAAGTTTAGTGAACCCGGGGGTCGAGGTGGAAAGATTTGGTAGAGGCGATTTTACGGGCGAGAGACCCCTAGGTCTAGTCGGTGATTGAGCGAGGGTTCACATTACGCCGCCCTGTGAGACTTGTGGCAAGATTCATGGGGGGGAGTGTTATTGGGCCACTGGAGCCTGCTTTAATTGGGGAGGCAAGGGTCATTTAGCAAGAGACTGCACTAATGCTCCGTCTTCGAGATATGGTCCAGCTCCTACTACTGCCGAGGGATCTATTCAGAGTCCTGCTCCCGAGTTCACCGTCGGTTAGCGGAGAGAAGAGGTAGAGGTAGAAACCGCTTCAAGCGATCGGTCGAGCCTGATTGGTCGATCGGGACAAGGAAGTGCTTCAACCAGAATCTACACAATGAGACAGCGAGAAGAGGCTGAGACTTTTGATGTGGTAGCTGGTACATTCTCTATCTCTGATCAAGATGTATTTGTGTTATTTGATCCGGGTTCAACCCATTCATATGTTAGTGCTAGCATAGTCAGTTCACTTGCTGTTCCATGTGTGCAAATGGATTTTGAAGTGCTAGTAACTATTCCATTAGGATAAGAGGTCCGGTCAATGAATTTATAGAGACATCCTTTGGTGATCCAAGGACATGTTTTCCTATCGACTTGATTGAAATGCCCTTGAGAGAGTATGATATTATTTTGGGCATGGATTGGTTAGCGGGCATCACGCCATGATTGATTTGTAGACTAAAAAGTCACTTTTGGTCTCCTTTATGCAGTGATGTGCTAATACATGGGAGAGGCATTTCGCCATCAAACATCATTTCGGCCTTGGCGGAAGAATGATCGAAAGGGTGTGAAGCATACTTGGCACATGTGATAGACACCCAAGTGGGAGCCCGGCACTAAGGGACATCCCTACGTATGTGATTTTCGGATGTGTTTCTGATGAATTGCGTGATTACCTCCGAAATAGAGTTGCGATTTGAGATTGATGTTATGCACAGTGTGGACCCAATCTCTATAACGCCATACGAATGGCACCTGCGATTGAAAGAGTTGAAAGTGCAGTTGCAAGAATTACTTGATAAGAGCTTTATCCGCCCTAGTGTGTCACCTTGGGGAGCGCCAGTATTGTTTGTAAAGAAGAAGGATGGCACTCTCCGCGTGTGTATTGATTATCGACAGTTGAATAAGGTGACAATAAAGAACAGATATCCATTGCCCCGCATTGATGACTTGTTTGATCAGTTGAGGGGTGCAGCTGTGTTCTCCAAAATTGACCTGAGATCAGGTTATTATCAGCTGAAAGTACAAGAGCGATATTCCTAAAAGCGCCTTGAGAACCGCTATGGCCATTATGAATTCCTAGTCATGCCATTCGGGTTAACTAATGCTTGGTTGCTTTTATGGATCGATGAACACTATCTTGGACCATACCTCGACCGGATTCTTTGTGGTATTCATAGATGATATATTGGTCTATTCGAGGAATGCAGAAGAGCATGATAGACATCTGCGGATTGTACTGCAAACTTTGAGGGAGAAACAGCTATATGCCAAATTGTCGAAGTGTGAATTTTGGCTGAGAGAAATATCTTTCTTGGGGCATGTAGTATCAGAAGAGGGCATCAAGGTAGATCCAAGTAAGATTGAAGCTGTCCTTAATTGGAGGCCACCCAGAAATGTCACAGAAATTCGTAGTTTTCTAGGTTTAGCTGGATACTACCGTAGATTTGTGAAGGGATTCTCCATGTTGGCATCTCCATTGACCAAGATGGTTAGAAAAAATGTGAAATTTCAGTGGACGGACAAATGCCAGCAGAGTTTTGAAGAATTGAAGAGACGTTTGACTGAAGCTCCAGTCCTAACTTTACCTACTCCAGATAAAAAATATACAGTATATGGTGATGCTTCTCACAATGGGTTAGGCTGTGTGTTGATACAAGATCGAAATGTCATTGCCTATGCATCACGCCAGCTAAAACCGCTTGAGAGGAATTATCCAACACATGATTTGGAGCTTGCAGCTATTGTGTTTGCTCTTAAGATCTGGAGACACTATTTGTATGGGGAAAAGTGTTACATCTATACAGATCATAAGAGTTTGAAGTATTTGGGCACCCAGAAAGAGTTGAATTTGAGATAGAGGAGATGGTTAGAGTTGATAAAAGACTATGATTATCTGATAGACTATCAGCCAGGGAAAGCTAATGTTGTGGCTGATGCCTTAAGTCGCAAGACCATGGCAAGTCTACGGGTTACTCCTTTGTCTTTGGTACATGAGTTGAGATCATTGCATGCCAGCTTAGAGATTAATGATGATGGGCAGACAGCAGTTGCATGGCATGTACAGCCAGTGTTGATTGATCAGATTAGAATGGCTGCTCAAAATGATCAGAAGTATCAAAAGTTGTTGGAAGAAGTCAGGCAGGGCAAGAAACCAGAATTCTCAATCAGAGATGATGGTCTACTGCTATACCAGGGCCGAATATGTGTTCCTAATGATGTTGAATTGAGGAAGATCATTTTGAAGGAATCACATGAGTCTCCTTTTGCCATGCACCCTGGTGGTATAAAAATGTATAGAGGGCTAAAGGAGCATTACTGGTGGATGGGTTTAAAAAGAGATGTGGCAGAGTTTGTATCCAAATGCCTAACTTGTCAGCAAGTAAAGGCAGAGCATTAAGTACTAACTGGGTTATTACATCCACTGTCAGTGCCAGAGTGGAAATGGGAGAGAATAACGATGGATTTTGTGATGGGACTTCCGAGGACACAGAAGAGTCATGATGCAGTTTGGGTCATTGTTGACAGACTGACTAAATCTGCTCATTTTCTGCCAGTCTGGATGGACTACAGTTTAGAAAGATTGGCCAAGTTATATATCGATGAGATTGTGAGACTGCATGGAGTGCCAGTATCCATCGTGTCAGACAGAGATCCTAGGTTCACTTCTAGATTCTGGGGTAGTCTTCAGAGAGCCCTAGGAACTAGATTGAACTTTAGTACTGCATTCCACCCACAGACAGATGGCCAGTCTGAGAGGGTAATTCAGATCTTGGAGGACATGCTACGGGCTTGTGTGATTGAGTTTGAGGGTAGTTGGGATACACACTTGCCTTTGACTGAGTTTGCTTACAACAACAGCTACCAATCAAGCATTGGGATGCCTCCATATGAAGCTTTGTATGGCAGGAAATATAGAACCCTGTTGTGTTGGGATGACATGGGTGAAAGAAAGATGATTGGACCCAAAATCGTTCAGCAAACTGAAGAGAAAATCAGGGTGATTAGAGGTCGATTTAAGACTGCATCAGACCGTCAGAAGTCCTACATTGATTGGAAAAGAAGGGATATTCATTATGCAGTGGGTGAGAAAGTTTTCCTCAAGGTTTCTCCTTGAAAGAGAATTATGAGATTCGGCAGAAAGGGGAAACTGAGTCCTCGTTTCATTGGGCCATATGAGGTTCTGGAAAGAGTGGGTCCTTTGGCATATCGGTTGGCACTACCTCCGGAGTTGGAAAAGATACATAATGTCTTCCATGTGTCTATGTTGAGGAGGTATCGATCAGACCCATCTCATGTGCTACCAGTAGAGGAAATTGAAGTAAATCCAGACCTCACATATGAAGAAGAACCCATAGAGATTCTGGCTTATGAGGTGAAGCAGCTACTAAACAAGCGGAATCTAGTTGGTAAAAGTCTTTGTGGAACCATCATTCGGGCTAGGAGGCTACTTGGGAACGAGAGGAGGACATGAGGAGACAGCACCCACAGCTGTTCAGAGATTGATACCAGGTAAAATTTTAAGATGAAATTTATTTAAGGGGGGGAGAATTGTAACACCCCTATTTGTATAGCCTGGTATATTTCACTATTCCGTGGCCAGGTGTCGGTCACGATAATTAAAGGATTAGAACCACACTTAAGACAACTAGATAAACCATAAACACAAATAATTAGTAATGTTCAATTATTTAAGTATAAACAAGAAAAAGCGAGCGAAGAAGTTAAGCGAGCGATAGTCACAGATGGGTGACCTTCTCGAACGATCTGAAGTCGTTTTAAACTCAAATTTGAGCCGTAAAAAGTGACCTGCGGTCCTTAGGATCCTTATGAACACAATGGAAAAGAAAATCACGAAAAGAAGCTGTTAAGCCGGTCAAATAATTAGGTCGGGGCGAAAGAAATATGGAATTAATTGCAAGCGGGATGAACTAGTGAGGGCAATTTGGTCAATTGACCCCGAGAGCTGACTTCTGACCTAACTGTCAAATGAAAACGGAGAAAAGAAAATTTCAGAATCGAGAATTAAATTAAAGAACTAATAGAAAAATAAAAAAAAAAAGAGAGGAAAATGAAAAAGTAAAAAGGTGATGACATCATGCATGACCTCATGCATGATGCCATAAATAAATAAATTAATTTATTTATTAAATTAGATTTTGTGGTCTTCCATAAGCAAAATAGACAAAAAGAAAGAAAAGAAAAAAAAAATAAAACACAAGTTTTCTTCTTTTTCAAAATGTCACTCTCTCTCCCTCACCCTCTCCCTCACTTAAACCACCATTAAAGCTCATTTTTGAGCTTGAAGAACCAAAATCCAACCATAGAAAATTATCCTACCATAACTAGACTTTGTTTGGGCAACTAGGAAAGAGGATTCAAGGAAAAGAAAGAAGAAAAATTTGAAGAAAAGGAGGAAGAAAATTCTGCTCAAGGTTAGTAATATAAACTTCAATTTTTTTTTTGTTTAATTAGTGTTTCTATGGCATCAAGAGCTTGTAAATAAACTTAAAATGAAATAAAAATATGGGGGGAGGACCAAACTAAAATTTTGGCCTGTTGAAGGAGAGTATGATTTTGTATGGTTTGATGGATTTAAATGTGTTAGTAAACTTGCATGAGAATGGTAGTAAGATGGAAATGCATAAATGTGAATAAATGCAACATTTTAGTGTGATTAGGGTTTGGAGGCCTAGGGTTTTGAGGCAAAATTTGGAAAAATGAGTAAATGGCATGTTTGACCTATTGTGAAGTGAAAAATGGTCAATAATGACCAAAGGAGATGTGTGGGAATTGTTAGAATGGAAGTCAAATTCGTAGGGTAAATGGTCATGCTGCTAGTAGCATGACCAAGCCAACTTTGAAGGACCAAAACGGAAATTTTACAAGTCCAATTGATATGCCACCAATTGGGGATGAAAATAGACATAAAATGACACAATTTTCATTAAGGAATCATGCTCAAAAACTGACCAAAACCTAGTGAACCAATTGACCAAAGTTGGTTAAGAGCAGTCTGCCACTGCACAAACTGACCAAATGAACAGTAATTGTTCATTTGGTCATAACTCGAGCTAGGAAGGTCAAAATGACCTGAAATTTTACCAGTAATTAGATAAGATATAGATCTAAAACTTTCATGAAGAACACCGACCCAAATTATGCTATTAACCTAATCAAATTATTGAGCAAAGTTGAGTTACTGAACCTGCAAAACTGCAGGATTGCCATTTGAACAGTAAAGTTTCAATGGCTATAACTCTCTCTAGAAAACTCCGATTTAGGTGAATCTTGAACTGATGGAAACCTAAGACATAGTAGAACATTTCGTATGAAGAAAATTAGACCAAATTACGGACTTAGCTTGATCAAATTATTGAGCGAAGTTAGATAAAAAATCTGCCAGAACCAAAATTATAGCATGAGCGATTGCGTGAGCGATGGCGTATTTTGGCTATAACTTGAGCTACAAAACTCCAATTGGGGTGATTCAAAAAGGCGAATAAACTTAAGACAATGGGAAACATTTTCTATGAAGAAAGTTTTGCCAAATTCCAACAATAAAGTGACCAATGGAACAGTGCAACTTAGGACTCCAAAACTGAAATTTACCAAATTTGCCTAAAAGACTTAGGATTTGAGTAAACAACCAAAACCAACAAGTTTAGTGACCAAAGTGTGGTACGTGGGTGAAGTTGGAGTTCCCATACCTATTAAGCCTTAGAAAGTCAATTATTTGACTTGAATAGTGTATTGAATAGTAATCCGAAACACAAAAATTTCGAGAACGTCGAATTTAACACGTTAGAACTAGATAAATGTGAAGCTAAATTTATTTTGGATATATGTTAAGTTCTAGTACTGAAACATTGTAAAATTGTGTGTTTCAGTTGAAAAGAATACAGGAGAAAAACCCGAGGAACCGAGTCAAGGCCAAGAGGCGACTCGCTTGAGGTTTGTGCACAACGTATACTTTTTATAATCATCTTTTGCATACTGTTTTGAATAATGTGAAATATTGAATTATGGCATTCTTATGATGTTTTGATTTAAATTGTTGAAAGTTATTATGTATATTGAAATGACAATATTTAGTAAATTGTTAAGATAAGTTTTGAAACCACAGTGTCATGACCATATATTTGAACACCTCACTAGCACGACTAGTGAGGGTAATTAGTTTCGAATTTTGATTCCTTCTCTGGAGAAGTGTTGAGGTGTGCGAGTAGAAGAGGATGCGAATGGATATTCATATATTTGAGCTAGCTAGCCTTGTGATGTGATTTCTCTTTAGCCTCTGGCTATTGAGATTCTATTTGTTTCGAATGGCATGATCTAACTGTGAGTTTTATGAAATATGTTTTGATAATTCGAAATGAACTTGGTTTGTATTAAAATTTCATAATTCATGTTTTGTGTTTAATGCTTATGTTTAGTCAAATTTTTGAATAAATGTGATTTATATTTTGCATAAAGATTATTTTAGTTTGTTGTGCACCACTGAGTCCTAGTACTCAGCGATGGCTCTATTCTTTGTCAGAATCTGAGAGGCTAGAGGAGCGGCAGTTAATTTCTTGAGTTGTGAGGAGCTATCAACTTAAAGCCTTCGGGTATAATTTATACCCTAACTGTAAATATTTCTTTTGATGTATGTATTGCATATAAATGTATGGACATGTAAATGGGTCTTGAGCAACTTGTACAAAAATTTGTATGAAGTTTGTAATAAAGTTTAGTTGTGTTTCTTTTGATATAAATTTGTAAGGATGTGTATAAATTGTTTTGTCTTTAATGAAATATGAGTGTAACTATTTTATTTAATTTGAATGAAATGTATTGCTAGTATTTTGAGGATTATTGAATTTTGAACTTGAGAAATTGATTGAAATGGATTGAGTTTGATTGTGAAATTGAAGTAGTTGTTGAGAAAAATTTTTAGAAGTGCTTTTTACAGGTATTTGAAGAACTGGTTTCTCAAAATACAGACAGAACTCTGTCAAAATTTTTATAAAATTTGCGAAAAACTAAAATGGACAAAAAATATTAATTAGATTTACTTTTAATCATATGTTTTAAATACCTATTAGAAAATGCTCACCACTTGTCAAAAGTAAGAAAATTGTTTAAAATCCCTTGTGGAGTACTTAATGAGTTATCGGTAGGTGAAGTTCGGTAGTTCATTAGGTATTCTACGGGATCATGTTATGCCTTACAGAGGGGTGAGGTGTGACACTTCCTGTTTTGAAAATACCCTTTTGTACGTTGCTTCCAAGTTTATACAACACAATCCAGTTAAAGGACACCCATGTACACATAATGAATTTTGAATGATTTCTCCTCTGGAAAATGAATCTCTAATATGCATATCATGACTCACATAACCAGTAATGATATCCCACCCAAGCTCATCTAGCTCAGATGCCCAACTTCTGATAATGAATAATCACATTGGAAGCACCACTACACTGGTGGATATATTTATAGTTGCTCCGTCCAAAAATCTTCTGCTTGTCCCCAACAATGAAGAAAACAAATCAATTTTCAATGTTCAACTGAAAAAAATCATGGATCCATTCAAAATTAGCAGCAACCATTCAACTCCACTTAACAAGAGATACATAACTGAAAGTAAGACTTAACAACTATATGTTAGATATCGGTCCAAGATTAGATACTGAACATAGACATTGAACAGAATTCTCGGAAGAAGAATAATGAGATGAGAGAGAAGAAGAAGAATGAGATGAGAGAGAGAAGAAGAATGAGATGAGAAAAGAATAGAATCTTGAAAGAAGAAAAATATCTTGTTATTGATTTTTCAATTGAATACCTTGATACAAGCAATATCTCTTATTTATAAGAGAGTATCTTATCAGTTGCTAACTGATTTAGTTGTGTAACTGACTATCTAACAATATTTCCCTCCAACCTTATCCTTATCCACTATTCCCAACTACTTATTCCTCCTTTTCCTCCTATAATACGTAACAATACCCTCCCCAAGAGAATCTTCTTGTCCCCAAGAAGATTTGAAGTCAAGAAATTGGGCCAATATAAAGGATTGGTCCTCCCAAGTAGCTTCCTCCTCAGGCAAATTGATCCATTTGATGAGTCCTTGAAGGATCTTCTAAGAATCCCTAGAAATTACTCATCTGAAGAACTTTTTCAGGAGCAACCACCATATTGTCTTCTTGTAGGGAAGGTAGGGTCTGCACTACTGTGATTCCATCACCAACCTTTTGCTTTAATAAGGAAACATGGAAAACAGGGTGTATTGTGGCTGAATCAGGAAGCTGAAGCTTGTAGGCCACTTTCCCAATTCTAGCAACAATCTGGAAGGGTCCATAGTATCTTGCAGCCAACTTGAAATTCTTCCTCGTAGCTACTGAAATCTGTCTATAGGGTTGGAGCTTGAGATACACACAATCCCCCACATTAAATTCCCTGTCAGTCCTCTTCTTGTCTACATACTGTTTCATCCGGTTCTGAGCCACTAACAAGTTTTCCTTGATCAACTGAGACATCTTGTAACACCCTCCCGGTAGCAACTCCGTACATTCTACTGTTCTGGTGACCGGTGTCGGTCCGGACAGCTAGAACGTCCGGAAAAATACTTAAACTAAAGTCAGGAACCATAATTAACTCAAATATTGACAAGAAAAATTTAGTAAAAATTTTAAAAATAAAATACAACCGAGTTAAACAAGCCGGTGCCTTAGCGATGGGTAACCCAGAGGGAAGTTGCGGTTTTCGCAACTAGGAGCCCTAGACCCAGGGAAAAATTATAAAATAATTTTTGGGACTCCAGAGAAGGGTTATTGAGGTCCCTATGGCATTAGAATGCCAAGAAAATACCTAGAAAAATTTTTCAATCGGTACAGATAATTTTGACCCGTTAAGCCAAACGGAGGGCATTTTGGTCATTTCGCCTTCAGAGGTGATTTTTGGCCGACTTGTCCAGTTGAGTAAATAATTAATATGACACAAAATATGAATAAACATTACTAGAAATTAAATTGAAAATGAGTAGTGATGAAAAGAAAAGAAAAATGAAATAAAATGCCAAATATGACATAGTATGATGTCATTTAAAAAGCCTTCTCCAATCATAATAAAACAACCAATTAATTAAGTAATAAAAGAGACTAAATGAAGACCAAAAGGACCAAAACCCAACAGCCTTCCTCCTCATCCTCTTACCAGCCGAAACCCTTGCACACCCAAACCTCCATTGACAACCTCAATTAAAGCTCAATTTCCTTCCTTATTTCACCTTAAACCCTAGACACCTTTCACTAAAAACATGTCTATACCTCTTGGGAAGTGTTTGGCAGCCAAGAAAAGGAAAGAAAGTGAAGTTTTGAGCTTGGGAAAATTCTGCCACTTAAAGGTTAGTGCACTATATACCTAAACCTCTTTAATTTCATGAATAGGGACTTGAACTTAGTAAGAAAATGTAATTTAAATGAACAAAACTCATGTGTATGTGTACATGAATTTCGGCTGCCCTATTGAAGGAATAGGAATGAGTGTTTTGTTGAACTTAGAGTGAATTAGAAATGATGTTTAAGATATATAGATACATGGATAATAAATTGGTATGCTAACTAAGGCATTTTGTAGAAAACATAATGTGAAGCTAGGGTTTTGAGAAGTGAAAATTTGGCTTGGCTTAGGAAATTGTTAGAGAACATTTTAATGGTCAATTAGTGACCATTTTAGGTAATTTGACCATAATATGGACTGAAAAATAGCATGGCAAAGAGAATGACTATGCTGCCTAGGGACAGCAGCAATGGTGACTGAGATTCCAGTCCAATTAGACAGCCATAACTTTGGCTGTGTTGGTCCAATTGGTGTTTGGCCAATTGGACATGAAACTAGGCTTACAATGGCACATTTTTTCTGAAGAAACCATGCCCAAAAGACCAAAGCAAGAGGACCAAAAGTTAGCCCCAATCCGGATACCCTGCAACAGCACCTGCAGAAATGACCAAATGAACAGTAACTGTTCATTTGGCCATAACTCACTGTAGATTTGGTCAATTGACCTGAAATTTTTACAGCAACAAGTTAAGACATAGACAAACAACTTTCATGAAGAAACCTACCCCAAATTATGGCCAGAACCTATTCAAACATGCAATCACAGTCACTGTTCATGGTACTGTAGATTTGGTAATTCTGCAGTTTTGGAAATCCGGCCAGCTGTGGTTTTTGGGCCATATCTAGAGCTACAAAACTCTAAATGGAGTGATTCAAAAAAGAAAATTCAACTAGACAAAATAAGGAACAACTTTCATGTTTGTCATTTCTTCAAATTCCCACTGCAACAGTGCTTAATGGAACAGTAAACTTATGCTTCAAAAACTGAAATTTTCTGCCCTCTTGGTTTTAAGTTAGAAATGGTAATGGTGACCAATTCTAACAAGTTTTAAATGTAAAATGTGGTATATTGGGAGTGCCAAAGTCAATGTACATATTGTCTATCCAAAAGTCAATATTTTTGTTGACCAATGAGGTGAATAGTAACACCAAAACTTGAAATTTATAAATTGAAGAATTTAAAAGTTTCAAATGCCCTAGTATACCTAACAAGATTGGTTTGGATAGTTGGCATGCCAATAGGGTTCAGTTAGCAATACTGCACATGGCAATTTTCCATTCTGTGATTTTATGGCTTTTAGCCATTCTGACCTTGCATTGAGATTTGGCCTTGTGCCTGGTATTATTTACAGCTTGTTAGCTGTTCTGTTGCACACCGGGAGATGCATAGGTGACCGATGGTGTGACGGCGAGGTACTAGATACCCGATGCGGTTACCCGTTATCCATCCGATGCGTCTAGTGTAGGTTACTTGGGTCAACCAAATGAATAAAAGTGGACAAAGTAAATGATATACAAATACCAAACAAATAAAACATATACATTCGTTACATATTTATTTCTTGCTATCTTTTATTTTATTATTGCACCACTAAGCATTATTGCTTAGCACGTTGCTTTTGCCACGCGTAGGTTCTGGAGATACAGATCGTGAGCCCAGTAGACCGCAGACTGAGTGAGTCCATCCTACGATTACGCACGATGTCCGTGTCACCTCAACTTCTGCAGTGCATTGGTAGGACACTAGGTGTTATTTTGGTGATTTGTAATTAAATTTTATTTTCTTATATGTATTTGGATTATGTAATGTATTTAGATGTTCATGTAAATGATGAAAACGGTGTTTGTAAATGGAAAAGTAAATGTTTATTTGTGATTTATACGTGATCATCACATGTGATGGATGATTGAGAACTAAAATTGAAATGTTGTTGAGATCTTGATATTGAGATTTTGTTGATGAATTGAAGTTGGGATTGTTTGGAAATTATTTGGAAGTGTTTTTAACAGTTCAAGAAGCTTTTCTCCATTTTTAGCCAGTACTCACGATTTTCTTAAAATTTTCGGAATCTCAAATAAATTATGATTTCAATAAATGACTTAAATGAGTTATCTTTCACAAATTATATTCAAAAGCATGATATAAATTAATTAAGGTATATTAGAGTGTGTCGGTACACCGTGTGGCATTACTTACTCGGGTATACTGTACATGGGTAAGGGGTGTCACATTTAGTGGTATCAGAGTACAGTTTAGGCATTTCTGGGCCTAGATTGAGTCCATACCATGCATTGCATTTGTAAGAGTCGAGGTGACACTAATGCAGATCTGTTTGTCTTTCTTATTTTGAATAGGATATAGACCCTACATCTCATAGAGCAGTCGAGGAGGAAGTGGAGAGTCATGCTCCACCTGCGGTGAGGCTGGGGCATGGGAGAACTGCTCGCCGACTCAAGCGAGCACCTTTCGCCTCCACAGCCATGTTCCAAAAATAGCCGATTTCTTTAGACAAATGGCGAGTAATGCCAAAGACCACCACCACCTCCACCTCCACCAGTAAATCACACTGAAAAGGCTAAGAAAGTTTGGAGCGATGGACTTTTTCTGAAGAGAGAAGATGACTGCATTGCGGTAGAATTGGTTGAACAGAACGGGTAGAGTTCTAAAACAACTCCACTGTACCCCAGAGCAAAACCTAGAGGATGCCATATCCCTGTTGCAAGATGATGCCTACGAATGGTGGGATACTGTGTCTAGTGAAGTGCAATGTAAGTCAGAACTTGGTACTTCTTTCTCTCCGAATTCAAGAAGAAATATGTGGGTACTGTATACCTGGAAGAGAGAAGAAGAGAGTTCATTAATCTGAGGCAGAGACAGCTATCAGTGGCCGAGTATGAGAAGGAATTTGTCCGATTAAGCCGCTATGGAAGGGAGATAGTCCCTAATGAAGCTGAAAGATGTAAGAGATTTGAAGAGGGACTAAATGACAACATAAAGATCCAGCTCACTGCCTTGGGAATCACAGAATTTAGCAAGTTAGTGGAAGCTGCAATAAGGGTTGAAAAAGTGAGAATCAGTGAGCAGACCAGAAGGGATAGACAGCAGAAGAGGGGCCCGGGTCAGTCTAGTTCATCTCCTGCACCTGGGAAGAAGTTCAGAGGTCCATCTGCACAGAGTTCGGGTTAGCTACAAGGTCCGGGTCAGTCTCAGGGGCCCAGGCCACAGTTCACCCTAGGAGAGCTCAGTCCACACCATCAGTGGCAGCTCTCCAGGGATGGGGTTCAGGGGACCAGCCCCAACATCTTCTGCATGTCCACACTGTCTGAAATGGCACAAGGGGGAATGTTGGAGAGTAACTGGTGCCTGCTTAAGATGTGGGTCGACAGAGCATCAGCTGAGGAACTGCCCACGCAGAACTACTACAGCTGCTCCAACACAAGCAGACAGACCTGCTCCTGCACCACGCAGGGTAGAAAATGCAGTAAGTCCGAGGTCAGTAGGACCATCACGAGGCTCGCATCGAGCCGTGAGAGAGGCTGACAGGACCACCTGCAAGAGCTTATGCTATTAGAGCTCAGGAGGAGCAAGATGCCCCGGACGTCATCAGGGGTACGTTCTCCCTCTACAATACACCTGTGCATGCATTGGTGGATCCATGATCCACTCATTCATATATCTGCATCAACCTACCCGTAGAAAGGGGGATACTAGTAGGGGAGAGTGACCAAGACATTCGGTCACTAATCCATTGGGCCTGACGTAGTGGTGAACAAAGTATACAAGGGTTGCCGTTAAGGATTGAGGTATGAATTCTTGGCGGACTGATTGATTTTCCCTTGCTCGAGTTTTACGTGATTTTTGGAATGGTCTGGTTTTCACGTCATCTGGCAATATTTTATTGCTAATTGAAGAGAATTTCTCTAAAAACTTGAGAGGATAATGAGATCACGCTTGTGGGGAAAGGATGATTTCTTGTCCAATGTCATCTCACCACGATTGCAAGAAAAGCGATGAGAAAAGGCTATGAAGCCTACCTAGCACATGTGGTGGATACTAGGCGTGCTAAGCCAAACTGAGTGGTATACCCACGATGAGAGACTTCCAGTATTTCTTGAAGAATTGCCAGTTTGCCACGAAAGGGAAGTTGAATTTGCTATTGAGACAACTGCAAGAAGACCCATTTCCATTGCTACTTATAAGATAGCACCCACTGAATTGAGGGAGTTGAAATCTCAGTTGCGAGAGTTACTTGATAAGGGGTTTAGACGCCCCAGTGTGTCACCATGGGGAGCTCCAGGTCTTTTTGTGAAAAGAAGGATGGGACTTTGAGGCTATGCATTGATTACCTGCGATTAAATAAAGTGGTATGAAGAACAAATATCCATTGCCTAGAATTGATGATCTGTTTGATCGGTTGAAGGGAGCGAGTATTTTCTAAAATTGATCTCGGATCGTGGTATCATCGATTGAGGGTGAAGGATGCAGATGTGCCAAAGACTGCATTTAGGACCCGGTACGGGCATTATGAGTTTCTGGTGATGCCCTTTGGCCTAACAAATGCACTAGCGACATTCATGGACCTTATGAACCGTATCTTCCATCCATACCTAGATCGGTTCGTAGTGGTCTTTATTGATGATATTTTAGTGTATTCCAAGACCAGGGAAGAACATGATGAGCATTTGAGGATTGTTCTGCAAACCCTGAAAGAAAAGAAGTTGTATGCTAAGTTGTCCAAGTGTGACTTTTGGCTGAATGAGATTGCATTCCTTGGACACATAGTGTCAGCTGATGGGATTAGGTGGATCCCAAGAAAATAGAAGCGATGATGGAATGGAAGCCTCCCGTAAATACAACTAAGGTCAAGCTTCTTGGGGCTAGTGGGTATTACTGAAGATTTGTGAAGGATTTTCCTTAATAGCTGCTCTAATGACCAAGTTGTTACACAAGAATGTCAAATTTGACTGGAATGACAAGTGTTAGACCAGTTTTGAGAAGTTGAAGGCTATGTTGACAGAGGCACTAGTGTTAACACAGCCAGTGTCAGGAAAAGACTTTGTGGTCTACAGTGATGCCTCACATAATGGGCTAGGGTGTGTATTGATGCAAGAGGGAAAGGTGGTCGCTTATGCTTCCAGCGGACTAAGGCCACATGAGCAATTACCCTACCCATGATCTAGAGCTTGCAGCAATTATCTTCGCACTGAAGATATGGAGGCATTACTTGTATGGTGAAAAGTGCTACATTTACACAGACCACAAAAGCCTGAAATATTTGCCAACTCAGAGGGAGCTCAACCTTAGACAGAGGCGATGGATTGAGTTCTTGAAAGATTATGATTGTGTGATTGACTACCATCCTGGGAAGGCAAATGTAGTTGCTGATGCTTTGAGCAGAAAGTCCATCACAGCTTTGAGATCATTGAATGCCCATCTATCTTTGATTCGAGATGGAGCTATTTTGGCTGAGTTGCAAGTGAAACTAATCAAATCCAATTTGAAGGTTGCCTCAGATAGACAGAAATCCTATACCGACTTGAAGAGAAAAGAAATAGAATACACAGTTGGCGACAAAGTGTTCCTCAAGGTGTCACCGTGGAAGAAGGTATTGAGGTTTGGAAGAAAAGGTAAGTTAAGCCCTAGGTTCATTGGCCCATATGAAGTCATTGAACGTGTGGGTCCAGTGGCCTATAGGCTAGCTTTACCACCAGAGCTGGACAAGATCCACAATGTGTTCCACGTGTCCATGCTCAGAAGATACCGCTCAGATCCTTCACATGTTATCTCTAGGGAAGAAATTGAAATACAGCCGGATTTGACATATGAAGAAGAACCTTTACGGATTCTGGCTCAGGAAGTGAAAGAATTGAGGAATAAGCAGATTCCACTGGTGAAAGTGCTTTGGAGGCACCACAACACCGAGGAGGCAACTTGGGAAAGTGAAGAAACGATGAGGCAACAGTTCCATCAACTGTTTGCATCAGGTAAATTTCGAGGACGAAATTTAAATTAGAGGGGAAGAGTTGTAACACCCTCCCGGTAGCAACTCGTACATTCTCTTTGCTCGTGACGATGTCGGTCCCACAGCTAGAACGTCCGGAAAAATACTTAAACTAAAGTCAGGAACCATAATTAACTCAAATATTGACAAGAAAAATTTAGTAAAAATTTTAAAAATAAAATACAACCGAGTTAAACAAGCCGGTGCCCTAGCGATGGGTAACCCAGAGGGAAGTTGCAGTTTTCGCAACTAGGAGCCCTAGACCCAGGGAAAAATTATAAAATAATTTTTGGGACTCCAGAGAAGGGTTATTGAGGTCCCTATGGCATTAGAATGCCAAGAAAATACCTAGAAAAATTTTTCAATCGGTACAGACAATTTTGACCCGTTAAGCCAAACGGAGGGCATTTTGGTCATTTCGCCTTCAGAGGTGATTTTTGGCCGACTTGTCCAGTTGAGTAAATAATTAATATGACACAAAATATGAATAAACATTACTAGAAATTAAATTGAAAATGAGTAGTGATGAAAAGAAAAGAAAAATGAAATAAAATGCTAAATATGACATAGTATGATGTCATTTAAAAAGCCTTCTCCAATCATAATAAAACAACCAATTAATTAAGTAATAAAAGAGACTAAATGAAGACCAAAAGGACCAAAACCCAACAGCCTTCCTCCTCATCCTCTTACCAGCCGAAACCCTTGCACACCCAAACCTCCATTGACAACCTCAATTAAAGCTCAATTTCCTTCCTTATTTCACCTTAAACCCTAGACACCTTTCACTAAAAACTTGTCTATACCTCTTGGGAAGTGTTTGGCAGCCAAGAAAAGGAAAGAAAGTGAAGTTTTGAGCTTGGGAAAATTCTGCCACTTAAAGGTTAGTGCACTATATACCTAAACCTCTTTAATTTCATGAATAGGGACTTGAACTTAGTAAGAAAATGTAATTTAAATGAACAAAACTCATGAGTATGTGTACATGAATTTCGGCTGCCCTATTGAAGGAATAGGAATGAGTGTTTTGTTGGACTTAGAGTGAATTAGAAATGATGTTTAAGATATATAGATACATGGATAATAAATTGGTATGCTAACTAAGGCATTTTGTAGAAAACATAATGTGAAGCTAGGGTTTTGAGAAGTGAAAATTTAGCTTGGCTTAGGAAATTGTTAGAGAATATTTTAATGGTCAATTAGTGACCATTTTAGGTAAGTTGACCATAATATGGACTGAAAAATAGCATGGCAAAGAGAATGACTATGCTGCCTAGGGACAAGAAAGAATGGTGACTGAGATTCCAGTCCAATTAGACAGCCATAACTTTGGCTGTGTTGGTCCAATTGGTGTTTGGCCAATTGGACATGAAACTAGGCTTACAATGGCACATTTTTGCTGAAGAAACCATGCCCAAAAGACCAAAGCAATAGGACCAAAAGTTGGCCCCAATCCGGATACCCTGCAACAGCACCTGCAGAAATGACCAAATGAACAGTAACTGTTCATTTGGCCATAACTCACTGTAGATTTGGTCAATTGACCTGAAATTTTTACAGCAACAAGTTAAGACATAGAAAAATAACTTTCATGAAGAAACCTACCCCAAATTATGGCCAGAACCTATTCAAACATGCAATCACAGTCACTGTTCATGGTACTGTAGATTTGGTAATTCTGCAGTTTTGGAAATCCGGCCAGCTGTGGTTTTTGGGCCATATTTGGAGCTACAAAACTCCAAATGGAGTGATTCAAAAAAGGAAATTCAACTAGACAAAATAAGGAACAACTTTCATGTTTGTCATTTCTTCAAATTCCCACTGCAATAGTGCTTAATGGAACAGTAAACTTATGCTTCAAAAACTGAAATTTTCTGCCCTCTTGGTTTTAAGTTAGAAATGGTAATGGTGACCAATTCTAACAAGTTTTAAATGTAAAATGTGGTATATTGAGAGTGCCAAAGTCAATGTACATATTGTCTATCCAAAAGTCAACATTTTTGTTGACCAATGAGGTGAATAGTAACACCAAAACTTGAAATTCACAAATTGAAGAATTTAAAAGTTTCAAATGCCCTAGTATACCTAACAAGATTGGTTTGGATAGTTGGCATGCCAATAGGGTTCAGTTAGCAGTACTGCACATGACAATTTTCCATTCTGTGATTTTATGGCTTTTAGCCATTCTGACCTTGCATTGAGATTTGGCCTTGTGCCTGGTATTATTTACAGCTTGTTAGCTGTTCTGTTGCACACTGGGAGATGCATAGGTGACCGATGGTGTGACGGCCCGAGGTACTAGATACTCAGTGCCAGTTTACCCGTTATCCAGTCCAGTCGTCTAGTGTAGGTTACTTGGGGCAACCAAATGAATAAATGTGGACAAAATAAATGATATACAAATACCAAACAAATAAAACATATACATTCGTTACATATTTATTTCTTGCTATCTTTTATTTTATTATTGCACCACTAAGCATTATTGCTTAGCGCGTTGCTTTTGCCATGCGTAGGTTCTGGAGATACAGATCGTGAGCCCAGTAGACCGCAGACTGGGTGAGTTCATCCTGCGATTACGCACGATTGTGCATGTCACCTCAACTTCTGCAGTGCATTGGTAGGACACTAGGTGTTATTTTGGTGATTTGTAATCAAATTTTATTTTCTTATATGTATTTGGATTATGTAATGTATTTAGATGTTCATGTAAATGATGAAAACGGTGTTTGTAAATGGAAAAGTAAATGTTTATTTGTGATTTATACGTGATCATCACATGTGATGGATGATTGAGAACTAAAATTGAAATGTTGTTGAGATCTTGATATTGAGATTTTGTTGATGAATTGAAGTTGGGATTGTTTGGAAATTATTTGGAAGTGTTTTTAACAGGTTCCGAAGAACTGTTTTCTCCATTTTTAGCCGGTACTCTGCCATATTTTCTTAAAATTTTCGGAACCTCAAATAAATTATGATTTCAATAAATGACTTAAATGAGTTATCTTTCATAAATTATATTCAAAAGCATGATATAAATTAATTAAGGTATATTAGAGTGTGCCGGTACACCGTGTGGCATTACTTACTCGGGTATACTGTACACGGGTAAGGGGTGTCACACATCTGTTGTCTTTCCTTCACAAAATTAGATACAGCTCCTACTGAAGTAGAATCAATTGGCAAAAGAGTCAGAGGAGCAAGCTTATACCCATATAAAGCTTCAAATGGAGCCATTTTGAAGGCACTGTGGACAACCATTGCTCCTAAGAATGGGGTTTTTGGAAGCATAAACACCTCAAGTAGCCTTCCAAACATTGATTCAATCCTTTTGATTGACCATCAGATTGGGGGTGATAAGCTGTACTAAAAGCTAGCTGAATACCCATCATCTTAAAAAGTTCTTTCCAAAAGAGACTAGTAAACAACTTGTCTCTATCTGAAATCACAAGCACAGGGCATCCATGCAACTTAAAGATGTTGTCTACAAAGACTTTGGCAACATCTTTTGCTGAAAAAGGGTGCTGCAAGGCCATGAAATGAGCATATTTGGTGAATTTACAAATCACCACCAAAATAGTATCCTTCCCCTTCGATTTTGGCAATTGTTCTATAAAATCCATAGTGACATGCTGCCAAGCTTGAGATGGAATAGGAAGGGGCTGTAAGAGTCCAGGAGAAGCACAAGTCTCACTTTTACATCTTGCACAAATGTCACAGCTTTTAATCCAAGTCAATACCCCTTTCAACATATTAGGCCAGTATAAATGTCTACTGAGTCTGACATAGGTGGCATTAATGCCAGAATGGCCTCCCAATTGAGAGCTGTGATAAAGTGTCAGTAATTGGTTCCTAAGATTACCACTACTTCCTACATATAATCTGTCCTTATAGAATAACAGTCCATTCTTGAAAGAAAATCCAGGATGTGCCTTATCATCAATAGACAAATGAGCAATGTAATCAAGTGCTTGTTTGTCTTCAGAGTAACTTTGAATAATTTGAACCATCCAAGTGGGCTATAAAGAAGAAGTAAGAACCATCAGTTTGCTGTCAGAATCTCCAGGCCTTCTGGATAAAGCATCAGCAACCTTATTGTCAACCCCTCTCTTATATAATGTGTTGTATTGCAGCCCTAGCAATTTTGAAACTCCTCTGAGCTGCAAATTAGTGTGCAATCTCTGTTCCAAGAGATGTTTGATGCTCTCATGGTCTGTCTTAATACAGAAGGGTCCTTGCTCCAAATAATGTCTCCATTTAGAGACAGCAAATGTAATGGCCAGTAATTCCCTTTCATATACTGATAAAGCTCTAGTTCTTGGCCCAAAAGCTTTGGAAATAAAAGCAATAGGATGATTATCTTGTTGTAACACAGCCCCCATCCCAATAACACTAGCATCTGTCTCTACCACAAAGGGTTTGGAGAAATTTGGCAAGGCTAGCACTGGTGTTGTAGACATAGCTTCCCTAAGCTGCTCAAATGCTTGGTGAGCCCTATGATCCCACTGAAAGGCATCTTTTTTAAGCATATCAGTCAAAGGCTTACTAATTATGCCATAATGATGCACAAATTTCCTACAGTATCCAGTCAGCCCAAGAAAACTTCTTAAATCTTTTACTGATGTTGGAGTAGGCCAAGAAACCATAGCTTGAACCTTGGTAGGATTAGTAGCAACCCCTCTGCCAGAAATAATATGCCCCAAATAATCAATCTCAGCTTCACCAAAGGAGCATTTGCTCAATTTGGCATACAACTGCTATTGTTGCAACACTTTGAAAACCTTTTCTAAGTGTCTCAAATGCTCCTCCCAAGATGTACTATATATCAAAATGTCATCAAAGAAAACTAAGACAAACTTCCTCAAGAAGGGTTGGAAAATATGATTCATAAGTCCTTGAAAGGTGGCAGGGGCATTAGTCAGCCTAAAGGGCATGACAATGAACTCATAGTGCCCATGGTGTGTTCTAAAAGCAGTCTTATGCACCTCCACAGGATTCATTCTTATCTGATGATACCCAAACTTCAAGTCAATTTTGGAAAATATTGTTGCTCCATGAAGCTCATTAAGGAGATCATCTATAATAGGTATTGGAAACTTATCCTTAATAGTAAGGTCATTAAGCCTTCTGTAATCAACACAAAATATCCAGGTTCCATCTTTCTTTTTAACTAATAACACTGGAGAGGCATAAGGACTATTACTGGGTTGAATGACCCCACTATCCAGCATTTCTTTTACAAGCTTCTCAATCTCAACTTTCTAAAAATGTGGATATCTGTAAGGCCTTATATTCACTGGTTGAGCAGCAGGGTGCAATGGAATTGAATGATTATGAGATCTAAATGGAGGGAGACCCTTTGCATCCTCAAAAATACAATGATACTTAGTTAACAGTAGTTGCAGATCAGAGGGATAAGTAACAGCAAATGAAATTCCATCCATCATACACTGCTGAGAATCCTTGTATTGTAATTCAGAGGAGTGAATGCAGAATAATGGAGTTTGAAAACTTCCTCCATACTTAATACCTAATTGGCCATTATGCAGACAATGCAATAGCTTGGAAGAAGAGGCCATGTCAGTGATTCCTTGCAAAACTACCTTAATATTCCCTTTCTGAAAGGATACTGTAGAATTGTCAAAGTCAAACAATACAGGATTGAAGGTTCTCATCCAGTCTACCCCCAATATCATATCAAAGCTGCCCATTTCCAGTACCCTGAAATCAAAGTTGAAGGGATAATGATGGATCTTCCAACTGAATGCAGGACACATGCTGGTGCTAAAAATTTTCCTTCCATCCGCTACTGCTACATCAACTGGAGGTACATCTACCACAGAAAGTTTCAATTCCTTGGCTATCCTTGCATTCAGAAAACTGTGAGTGCTTCCACTATCAATTAAAATCAGTAATTCCCTATTTTTATATAGCCCTCTCACTCTAATTGTATTTGATCCTTGCTTGCCTTCCATCGCATGTACTGACAGAGTCACCTCATCCATGGGACTGAAATTGTCACCCTCAGACACATCATGCCATACTTCACCTCCATCATCCACTTCCTGCCCTTCCAACTGAAATGTAGCTCCATCATTTTCACATCCTTGCACAGCCATAAGGGATTTCTGCTGCTTGCATTGGTGTCCAGGGAAGTACTTCTCTCCACATCTAAAACATGGCCTGGGTTGTCTGATGGTATTGCTATTGGTACCAGCAACAGGGTTGGGTTTTGCTACAGATTGAGTAATAAATACTTGGCTGGTTATAGGTAAACGTTTTTGGACAATCATAGGTTGTTTGGTGACAGAATTCTAATATGAGTTGATTGGTTTAGGTGTATAGGAATTGGTGAAATGGGACTGTGCAGATCTGTAAGAAGGTGTTGAAGACATATAAGCAGCAGATCTAAAATTATTTTGGTAGGGTTTGGTGTAAGCAAAATTTTTATTGTTACTATTCAAGAATTGTTCTTTGAACTTAGCAATCTCAAAAGCATGGGAAAGTGTAGAAGGTTTCATCATTCTAACCATAGGCCTGATATCATCTTTTAATCCCCCCATTAATACAGAAAGAAAATAGGCTTCACCCAAGTTAGGCATAACCCTCTCAAGTCTAATCCTTACATCTTCAAACCTATCTTGGTATTCTTCAATTGTTCCTTCCTGCCTTATCCTCATAACTTCCTCAATTACATCCTCCAATCCATCTTCCCCAAATCTTGCACATAGTTCCCTCTCAAAATCCTCCCAATTATGAGATCCAACTCCCCTAACCCAATTATGATACCAAGTGTTATGGAAAGAATCACTATATTATTTCTCTATATATTATGTATTCCTATTTATGATTTCTTATTTAGGATTTCTTCCTAATTAGTAGAACACAATTATAGGAATCAATTGTATATATATACCCATAAAAAGATTAATTGAAATCAAGGAAAATCATCTCTTTCTACATGGTATCAGGGCAGGTCATCTATCTAGAGTGACTATTTGTTCTCACCACCCAGCTCAGGACAGTCATTGGCTGACCAGCCGTCCCCTCTAATCCGGTTGCTGGAATCCAAGCACGTGAGGCTCACGCGCCCAACTTAGGTTCTCATCGTTTCTTCAATCGCTGGTCGTTTCTTCACTCCGATCAGCATCGTCAGCGTAGCCTCAACCCTCTCATTCCACCATTGTGTGCTGTTACCTGATCCAGTACACCATTAAAGGACTTCTGAGGTTTGGCTCTCAGATCCTATTTCGGTATTTGCTTGATTTATGATTTTGGGTTATTTTGTGACTGTAAGTACTTTGGATTAGCGTTTCGGTTAGTTTTCTTTGTCTCAACAAATGGCAGACAATAAAAATGTTATTTCTGATGTGATTCTGGTGATAACTAAGATCACAGAACACAAACTTAATGGTTCGAATTACCTGGAGTGGAGTAAGATTTTTAGGGTCTATTTGCATAGCATTGATAAGGATGATCACTTCACTAAAGACCCACCTACTGATGATGCACGGCAAACTTAGCTAAGGGAGGATGCTCGGTTGTTTTTACAGTTTCGGAACTCGATTCACAGTGAGGTAATTAGTTCAATTAATCACTGTGAATTTGTTAAGGAATTGATAGATTAATTAGATTTTCTGTATTCTTGTAAAGGGAATATCTCCCGTATTTATGATGTTTGTAAGGCATTCTACCGTGCTGAGAAAGAGGATAAGTCTCTCAGGGCTTATTTTATGGATTTTAAACGGGTATATGAGGAACTTAATATATTGTTGCCTTTTAGTTCTGATGTGAAAGTTCAGCAGGCCTAACGGGAGCAACTGACTATTATGAGTTTCTTGCAGGCCTTCCTTCAGAGTATGAGACTGCTAAATCTCATATTCTCTCCAGTTCTAAGATTTCCTCTTTGCATGAAACGTTCACACAGGTCCTTCGTACAGAGAGTACTCAATCTTCACAGCCTGCCAGTAGTGCTCTTATTAGCCGTAATCCAAATGGACAACAAGGTAATAGAAGAGGAAGTAGAGGAGGAATTACAGGCAACAGAAGTGATCAGCGTAATGGGGAGGCTAGTTCTAATCAGGACTCAAGAGGAGTCATTTGTTATTATTGCCATGAGCTTGGCCATACAAAATATAATTGTCCGCAACTTCAGAGGAAAAATCAGCGATCACATATGGCAAATATGGCAGCAGAGGATTCTACAGTATCTTCCTCTAAGAAAATTGTTTTGGTATCTGCAGAGGATTTTGCACAGTTTTTCCAGTATCAGGCATCTCTAAAGCCTACCAGTTCCCCTGTCACTGCGATCGCTGAGTCAGGTAAATCCACTACATGCCTTGTGTCTTCCTCATCCAAATGGGTTATTGATTCTGGTGCAACAGATCACATGACAGGTAATTCCAATCTTCTATCTGCTTTTCAGTCTAATCTCACTTCCTCTACTGTTACTTTAGCTGATGGTTCTTCTTCTTGTGTCACGGGTTCTGGAACTGCTAACCCGACTTCGTCAATTTCTTTGTTATCTATTTTGTGTCTACCAAAATTCTCTTTTAATCTACTTTTTGTTAGTAAACTTACTCGTACCTTAAATTATTCTATTTTCTTTTTTCCTGACCAGTGTTTGTTTCAGGATCTTACGATGCAGCAGATTATTGGTAGAGAACGTGAGTTAGGTGGTCTCTACATTCTGGAAAATCATGTACCGCGGTCGCTTGTTTGCTCCAGTACCTTAACACCTCTTGAAGCTCATTGTAGATTGGGCCATCCTTATTTGTCTACCATGAAGAAGCTGTGTCCTCAGTGTCAGTGTTTATCAGTACTAGAATGTGAGTCGTGTCAGTTTGCAAAACATCATCATTTGCCTTCTGTGTCTAGAGTCAATAAACAGGCTTCATCCCCTTTTGAGTTAGTTCATTCTGATGTTTGGGGTTCTTGTTCTGTTACTTCCAAAACTGGATTTCGTTAGTTTGTTATCTTTATTAATGATTACTCTCATGTTACCTGGTTATATTTAATGAAGAATCGTTTTGAGTTGTTTTCTATCTTTTGTGCCTTTTATAATGAAATCAAAACTAAATTTAATATTTCTGCGCGCATATTAAGAAGTGACAATGCCAAAGAATATTTTCAAGACAATTTTAGTCTTATATGACACAAAATGGCATTCTTCATCAGTCTTTCTGTATTGATACCCCATCCCAAAATGGCGTAGCCGAAAGAAAAAATAGGCATCTTCTTGAGATAACTAGTGCTCTTCTTTTTCATATGAAAGTTCCTAAACACTTTTGGACGGATGCAGTTTCTACGGTATGTTTTTTGATCAATCGTATGCCGCCTTCTGTTATTAATGAGGATATTCCTTATACTGCTTTGTTTCCTACAAAATCTTTGTTCCCTGTTGAACCCCGTATTTTTTTTTGTACCTATTTTGTGCGTGATGTTCGTCCATAGGTTACTAAATTGGATCCGAAGTCTCTCAAATGTGTCTTCCTTGGGTACTTCCGGCTCCAAAAAGGGTACCGCTGTTTATCTCCTACTCTTAATTGTTATCTTGTTTCTGCAGATGTCACATTTTTTGAGTCCATTCCATTCTTTCCTCAATCATCTGTGTATGAGAGTCAGGAGGAGGAAGATGATATCTTAATATATACTGTCCAACCAATGTCTAATCCTCTCCCACAGCCTTTTTCTTTTGTCTTTAGATCTACTCGACCTCTTGTTGTTCATATTTATTCCAGGAGATTGGAGATTCCTGACTCAGATCCTCCACCAGCTACTTCGTTGGGAGATCCTGTATCTCATACTGATCATGATTGTGACCTAGACTTACCCATTGCTCTTCGTAAAGGTAAGCAGTTTTCTGGAAAAACTGTGCAAAATCCTCTGCAGATACCAAAACAATTTTTTCAGAGGAAGATACTGTAGAATCCTCTGCTGCCATATTTGCCATCTGTGATCACTGATTTTTCCTCTGAAGTTGCGGACAATTATCTTTTGTATGGCCAGGCTCATGGTAATAATAACAAATGACTCTTCTTGAGTCCTGATTAGAACTAGCCTCCCCATTACGTTGATTACCTCTGTTGCCTGTAATTCCTCCTCTACTTCCTCTTCTATTACCCTGTTGTCCATTTGGATTATGGCTAATAAGAGCACTACTGGCAGGCTGTGAAGATTGAATACTCTCTGTACGAAGGACCCGTGTGAACGTTTCATACAAAGAGGAAATCTCAGAACATGAGAGAATCTGAGATTTAGCAGTCTCATACTCTGAATGAAGGCCTACAAGAAAACTCATAACAGCCAATTGCTCTCGTTGGGCCTGCTAAACTTTCACATCAGAACTAAAAAGCAACAATATAGTAAGTTCCTCATATACCCATTTAAAATCCATAAAATAAGCCGTGAGAGACTTATCCTCTTTCCTAGCACGGTAGAATGCCTTACAAACATCATAAATACGGGAGATATTCCCTTTACCAGAATACAGAAAATCTAAGTAATCCATCAATTGCTTAACAAATTCACAGTAATTAATTAAACTAATTACCTCACTGTGAATCAAGTTTCGAAGCTGCAAAAACAACCGAACATCCTCCCTTAGCCAAGTTTGCCGTGTATCATCAGTAGGTGGGTCTTTAGTAAGGTGATCATCCTTATCAATGCCACCCAAATAGACCCTAACAGTCTTCATTCCAGGTAATTCGAACCATTAAGTTTGTGTTCCGTGATCTTAGTCATCATCGGAATCACATCAAAAATAACATTCTTATTGTCTGCCATTTGTTGAGACAAAAAAAACTAACCGAAACGCTAATCCAAAGTGCTTACAGCCTCAAAATAACCCAAAATCACAAATCAAGCAAATACCGAAATAGGATCTGAGAGTCAAACCTTAGAAGTCCTTTAATGGTGTACTGGATCAGGCAACAGCACACAGTGGTGGAATGAGGGGGTTGAGGCGACACTGGCAATGCTGATCGGAGTTGAAATGGCAAGCGGACGTGCCTCTATGTGCCGGCGAGTGAAGAAACGGCGAGAACCTGAGTTGGACGCGTGAGCCTCACGCGCTTGGATTCTAGCGACCATATCAGAGAGGACAGTAGGTCAGCGGCCAAGGTCTCTCCTGAGCTAGGTGGTGAGAAAAAATAGTCACCCTAGATAGATGACCTAGGGTAACAGTGGATTTCAGTCCAGAAACAAACGGGAAAAAAAAAATTTGCTCTGATACCATGTAGAAAGAGATGATTCTCCTTGATTTCAATTAATCTGTACATGTGTATATATATACAATTGATTCCTATGATTGTGTTCTACTAATTAGGAAGAAATTCTAAATAAGAAATCCTAAATATGAATACAAAATACATAATATACAGAGAAATAAGATAGTGATTGACTTTCCATGACACTCCAAATAAAGTATTGCAATCCCTGCGTCTTGCTTCTTACTTCTTTATGAAGTGGTATGCTTGAGGAATCCTGTCTTGGTTAAACATATGCCTGAAGAACTTGGACTTCTGGTTGCTTCAAAACGCCTTTCTCTCTCTTGTAAAAGTGCTTATTCCCTTACAACTTCTCAAAGCAAAGCGGAGATGTTCCTCTAGAGTTTACTTATACACTATGGTATCGTCAAGGTGGACCACCACAACTTGTCGAGATAAATGCAAAATACCTGGTTCATTGAAGTACAAAGATATCCAAAGCATTTGTTAGTTAAAAAGGTATAACCAGAATTTTAAAGATACTTATACCATGTCACACATGTGGTTTTGGATTCATCCTTCCCACACACATCAATTTCCTTAAGCTTGCTTAACACCTTCCTCGAATCGAAGAATCAATATCACTTTCCTTTCTCATATGACAATAAAACTTGTTAGCACTACACTAGGTTGGTCCCCTGTCAAGCAAGGACAAATTTGAGTCGTGTTTCTGTCACTTCTACCACCAACTTATCAATGGCTCTCATGTCCACTAAAACCCTATTTGCTTTCTCATTGATACATAGACCAATATGCATCGACCCCTGTTCAATAGTTGATTTCAGCTTTTGCTTCTCCAAGGCTCTAAAGAGCAGATGGCATCTGCCATTGATGGAGCACTATCTTCCTTCCTCTGTTCTCTCTTTTTGGGACCCTTCTCCTCTTCTAGGATGGCTTTTAAGACATTGAAACACCTTTGTGGGAACATTACAAGACACAATGTCCTCCAATGCAAAAGAAAACACTTTGATATTCTAAGCTCAGCTACTATTAAGTTGTTTGATCTCTAGTACTGATTATCCAATGGTCTTGTGGAACATTGTTATCTTCCAGGTTGGTTAGCCTGTCTCCCCTTATTCCTCTAAGAATGGAGTTATTCCATTTTGCTCCCCCGCTCAAATTCTTGCCCCATTTGATAGGCGGTTATCTAGACTTTTCTACAATGATCGAGCTCTTATTGAGCTTTTTCACTTTTGTCTCATCAACTCATTCTTTGCCAAAATTTCAAGTTTGTTAAAAAATTGAATAGCATTTCTGCTTCTACCATACTCTTGCAATCTTAGCATGAGAGTTGCAAAAGTCCTTACATATTCCTGGATTAAATCTATCTGTCGTATTTCCTCTAACTCGCATTGTGTTAAGTGCTACCTGCTCAAGGTAAAAATGGCGCTTCTGATTCTGCTATGATTTTTTCCACTTTATCACGCCACCACAGTTTGGCATCGATTAGCCAAATACATTGGCATTATCTTTTAACCTGTCTTCATCAAAATAATTTTTGAGTAGCATTGGAATACAATTTCATATCAAATAAGAAGTTATTTTACCTCTCTCGCATTGCGAGTACCACCAAAAGCCTTTTGGTTTTAATCTTACCTACTTCATACTCACATTACAATTATTGGTAGCTCTTACAAGAAAATTTTCCACGGTACCTTTTTACACGATAGGCCACTGCCTCAAAGTCTAGCATTTGTTCTTAAAGTCACCCAACTAATCTTTCCTGTAGGAAAAAAAAAAAAAGAAATGGGATCTTGGGAGACCTCAAGCTCTATTGGCTCACCCTCACCCTTAGAAAGCTTAGCCACCATGACCAAAAGATATTTTCTGCGAGCATGGGATTTTGGGTGGCCTCAAGCTCTATTGGCTCACCCTCACCCTATACAGCTAGGCTACCACAACCAAAGATATTAAATTTTCTCTTCCAATGCGTCAATGCGCTTTTCTCAATGCTCAAAGGGTGAGGCAGACTAACTCAAGCTCTATTGCAAGCCCTCTCAAAATTTTCATGGGGTCATTATCCTCTCTCCAAAAGATGCACTGATGGAGTATGCAGCACCCCCATTTGGAGTCATTAACCTTTCTCCAAAAGATGCAAGTAAAGAAGTGTGTAACACCCCCACATTCTCAATCAATATATAACTCAATCACCCTGCCTACTCCTTTTCAGAGTGCTTGGCGTGACAATTAGTAGAGCATTCATTACCTCTGTAGAAAGAGATGATTCTCCTTAATTTCAATTAATCTGTACATGGGAATATATATATATAATTGATTCCTATAATTGTGTTTTACTAATTAGGAAGAAATCCTAAATAAGAAATCTTAAATAGGAATACAGGATACAGAATATACAAAGAAATAATATAATATACAAAGAAATAATATAGTGATTGACTTTCCATAACACTCCCCCTCAAGTTGGAGCACAGATGTTAATTAGGCCCAACTTGTTACAAATGTAGTCAATCCTAGCTCCATTCAGAGCTTTTGTAAAAATATCTACTAACTACTCTCCATTTTTGATGTGTCCTGTTGAGATGATCTGTTGTTGAATCTTTTCACGAACAAAGTGACAATCAATCTCAATATGTTTGGTCCGCTCATGAAACACCGGATTAGAAGCAATATGGAGAGCAGCTTGATTATCACACCACAATTTCGCAGGCAAGGAGGTCTTAAAACCTGTCTCATCTAGTAATTGAAGTATCCACATCACCTCACATACTGATTGTGCCATGGCTTTGTATTCGGATTCAGCACTAGATCAAGAAACTACACTCTGCTTCTTACTTCTCCAAGACACCAAATTTCCTCCAACAAAAACGCAATATCCAGTAGTTGACCTCCTGTCAACCTTAGATCCAGCCCAGTCGGCATCTGAAAAATATTTAACATTCAAATGCCCATGATTACCATATAACAGACCTCTTCCTGGAGCGCCCTTCAAATAATACAAGATTTGTCCCAAGGCTTCCCAATGAGCAACAGTTGGGGAAGACATAAACTGACTTACCACACTAACGGCATAAGCAATGTCAGGATAAGTGACTGTAAGGTAGTTCAATTTTCCTACCAATCTCCTGTATCTCTCTGGATCTTCAAACAACTCACTATCTCCTACTAACAGTTGTAAATTTGGAGTCATTGGTGCACTACAAGGCTTAGCACCTAATTTTTCTGTCTCTGTCAATAAATCGAGGACATATTTTCTTTGAGACAAGAAAATACCCTTCTTACTTCTCATAACTTCAATACCCAAGAAATACTTTAACAATCCCAAGTCTTTGGTCTGAAACTGAGTTTGGAGGAAGGTTTTAAAAGATGAAATACCCGCAGAGTCACTCCCAGTGATGACAATGTCATCCACATAGACTACCAGGAGAATTAGACCAGCCTCAGATTGCCTATAAAATAATGAGTGATCACATTTACTCTTTGCATACCAAATTCCTATACTGCTTCACTAAATCTCCCAAACCAGGCCCTAGGACTTTGTTTCAAGCCGTAAAGAGACTTTCGAAGCCTATAAACTTTACCCAACTCCCCCTGAGCAATAAACCCAGGTGGTTGCTCCATATACACCTCCTCCTGAAGATCACCATGAAGGAAAGCATTCTTGATATCTAATTGGTGCAGGGGCCAATCATATGTAGCTGCTAAAGAGATAAACAAGCGAACAGAAGTAAGTTTAGCTACAGGAGAAAAAGTGTCAGAGTAGTCAACCCCATATGTCTGAGCATATCCTTTTGCTACAAGGCGTGCTTTTAATCTAGCCACAGAACCATCAGGATTTACCTTTACTGTAAATACCCATTTGCAACTAATAGCTTTCTTACCAGTGGGCAAAGGCAACAGTTCCCATGTACCATTAGCATCTAAAGCCTCCATTTTCTCTTACATAGCGGACACACGGCCCGGGATGAGACGTGCCTCACCAGTGATGTAGGGATAGGAGCAGTCTAAAGAAGTGAAAAAACACTGCGAACCAAATGAAAATTGATTATAAGAAACAAAAGAAGAGATAGGGTAAGTACATGAACGTTTACCTTTACGAAGAGCAATGGGTAAGTCTAGATCAGAATCATGATCAGTATGAGGTACAGGATCTCCCAATGAAGTAGCTGGTGGAGGATCTTAGTCAAGAATCTCCAATCTCCTAGAATAAACATGAACAACGGGAGGTCGAGTAGGTCTAGAGACAGAAGGATCAGGCTGTGGGAGAGGACTAGACATTAGTTGGACAGTATATATTAAGAGATCATCCTCCTCCCCCTGACTCTCATACACAGATGATGGAGGAAAAAATGGAGTGGACTCAAAAAATGTGACATCTGCAAAAAACAAGATAACGATTAAGAGTAGGAGAGAAACAGCGGTACCCTTTTTGGAGCCGAGAGTACTCAAAAAAGACACATTTGAGAGACTTTGGATCCAATTTAGTAATCTGTGGACGAACATCACGCACAAAACAGGTACAATAAAAAATACGGGGTTCAACAGGGAACAAAGATTTTGTAGAAAATAAAGCAGTATAAGGAATATCCCCTTTAAGGACAGAAGACGGCATACGATTGATCAAAAAATATGCCGTCGAAACTGCATCCGTCCAAAAGTGTTTAGGAACTTTCATCTAAAAAAGAAGAGCACGAGTTACCTAAAGAAGATGCCGATTTTTTCTTTTGGCCACGCCATTTTGGGATAGGGTATCCACACAGGAAGACTGATGAAGAATACCATTTTGTGTCATATAAGACTGAAATTATGTTGAAAAGTATTCTTTGGCATTGTCACTTCTTAATATGCGCACAAAAATATTAAATTGAGTTTTGATTTCATTACAAAAGGCACAAAAGATAGAAAATAACTCAGAACGATTCTTCATTAAATATAACCAGGTAACACGAGAGTAATCATCAACAAAAGTAACAAAATAACGAAATCCAGTTTTAGAAGTAATAGAACAAGGACCCCAAACATCAGAATGAACTAACTCAAAAGGGGAGGAAGCCCGTTTATTGACTCTAGACACAGAAGGCAAACGATGATGTTTTGCAAACTGACACGACTCACATTCTAGTACTGATATAGACCGAAACTGATGACACAGCTTCTTCATAGTAGACAAAGAAAGATGGCCCAATCTACAATGAGCTTCAAGAGGTGTTAAGGTACTGGAGCAAACAAGCGACCGCGGTATATGATTTTCCAGAATGTAGAGACCACCTGACTCACGTCCTCTACTAATAATCTACTTCGTCGTAAGATCCTGAAACAAACACTGGTCAGGAAAAAAGGAAACAGAACAATTTAAGGTACGAGTAAGTTTACTGATAGAAAGTAGATTAAAAGAGAATTTTGATAGACACAAAACAAATGACAAAGAAATTGACGAAGTCGGGTTTGCAGTTCCAGAACCCATGACACAAGAAGTAGAACCATCAGCTAAAGTAACCGTAGAGGAAGTGAGATTAGACTGAAAAGCAGATAAAAGACTAGAATTACCTGTCATGTGATCTGTCGCACCAGAATCAATAACCCATTTGGATGAGGAAGACATAAGGCATGTAGTTGATTTACCTGACTCAGCGATCGCAGTGACAGGGGAACTAATAGGCTTTAGAGATGCCTGATACTGAGAAAACTGTGCAAAATCCTCTACAGATACCAAAATAGTTTTCTCAGAGGAAGATACTATAGAATTCTCTGCTGCCATATTTGCCATCTGTGATCACTGATTTTTTCTCTGTAGTTGCGGACAATTATATTTTGTATGGCCAGGCTCATGGCAATAATAACAAATGACTCATCTTGAGTCCTGATTAGAACTAGCCTCTCCATTACACTGATTACTTCTGTTGCCTGTAATTCCTCCTCTACTTCCTCTTCTATTACCTTGTTGTCCATTTGGATTACGGCCAATAAGAGCACCACTGGTAGGTTGTGAAGATTGGGTACTTTCTGTACGAAGGACCCGTGTGAACGGTTCATGCAAAGAGAAAATCTCAGAACTAGATAGAATCTGAGATTTAGCAGTCTCATACTGTGAAGGAAGGCCTGCAAGAAAACTCATAACAGCCAGTTGCTCTCGTTGGGCCTGCTGAACTTTCATATCAGGACTAAAAGGCAACAATACATTAAGTTCCTCATATACCCGTTTAAAATCCATAAAATAAGCTGTGAGAGACTTATCCTCTTTCTCAGTACGGTAGAATGCCTTACAAACATCATAAATACGTGAAATATTCCCTTTACCAGAATACAAAAAATCTAAGTAATCCATCAATTCCTTAACAAATTCACAGTGATTAATTAAACTAATTACCTCACTGTGAATCGAGTTCCGAAGCTGCAAAAACAACCGAGCATCCTCTCTTAGCCAAGTTTGTTGTGTATCATCAGTAGGTGGATCTTTAGTAAGGTAATCATCCTTATCAATGCTACGCAAATAGACCCTAACAGTCTTACTCCACTCCAGATAATTTGAACCATTAAGTTTGTGTTCCGTGATCTTAGTCATCACCGGAATCACATCAGAAATAATATTCTTATTGTCTGCCATTTGTTGAGACAAAGAAAACTAACCGAATCTCTAATCCAAAGTGTTTACAGCAGCAAAATAACCCAAAATCACAAATCAAGCAAATACCGAAATAGGATCTGAGAGCCAAACCCAAGAAGTCCTTTAATGGTGTACTGGATCAGACAACAGCACACAGTGGTGGAATGAGGGGGTTGAGGCGACGCCGGCGATATTAATCAGTCGAAAGCAGGTCGTGCCAAGGTCTCTCTGGTGAGTCTTTGAAAACAAATAGTCACCCTAGATAGATGACCTGCTCTGATACCATGTAGAAAGAGATGATTCTCCTTAATTTCAATTAATCTGTACATGGGTATATATATATAATTGATTCCTATAATTGTGTTCTACTAATTAGGAAGAAATCCTAAATAAGAAATCCTAAATAGGAATACAGGATACAGAATAGACAAAGAAATAATATAATATATAAAGAAATAATATAGTGATTGACGTTCCACAACAACCTCCAGTGAAATCACTTCAATCACCCTGCCTACTTTTCAGAGCACTTGGCGTGACAATCAGTGTAGGATTCATTACCTCTAATGAAATCACTTCAATCACCCAGCCTACTCCTTTTAGAGCGCTTGGCATGACAATCAACATTAATTACCTCTAGTGAAATCACTTCGATCCCTTTCGTCTAAGGTGGTAATATATGCACCGTAGATTCTTTCATGCTTTCCACCATCCACGGATCAGTGGTTGCTCTGATACCAACTGTTACGAACCTAGGTTTTAGCAATCAGTTGGGACCGTGCGGCACTTGGCTTACACTCCTTCAAGACGAGTCAGCCGAGAGAAATCCCCGATGGTCTGTTCAACATAATGAGTATATTAGCATGGCTTCACAAGCCGATTGGAAAAAAGATCATAAGCATCATATATGAATAAGCAATCTCAAGTATAATAAAGAACGAGATACAAATATATCAAGAATGGGCTACTTCTCTTATTCATTTATCACAATCAATACAGTTAAATCGGCTGTCCTTACATCACTTGTAGGCAGAGGGGAACCTACAAGGAATAACAGAATATAAACTCACCATGCCAGTGGCTAGCTATACTAGTCGCTCTACGATAGTGAACTAGTTACTCCCCCCTAAAGAGCGTTAGGAATATAATGGGATGTGGCAGGAGGACACATCACTATGCTTGAGCCATCACGCCCCTAATATTATTAAATGAAACTAAATACAAAATATCTCTTTTAGTCCTTGAAAATTACAATTTACATCCCAAACTTCTAGCTCCCTAACACCTAGCAACCCCTTATGACAATTAAGGAAAAAAAAATCATATGCAGTCTTTTGATGAATGACATAAATATCATGCAAGATAGAACTTGTATCACGAAAAAAAATACCTCTAATATAATTGAGAATAAAAAAATGCAGCATGATCAATCCTCTTATCAATTCAAATTCATTGCTATAAATTTACATGTTAAATTTAACTTCCTTTCATTAAAATATTCAATGTAGTGCTTTTCCCAACAATAATTCAAACAACAAAACCAAATAGACCTAAGAAAATTAAGTACCTTTACTTTTCAGAACAACTCTCTTTGTTGTCTAGTTCATTGACAAATTTCACTGTTTGTCCTGGTTTCAGATGCTTCCCTGAATGTTTGCTAAAATTATCATATTCAGATAAAAACGCTAAATAATTATGAATATTGAAAAAAAAAATTATGAATAATGAACATTTTGACAAAACATGCAATAACAATTAACCTGATTCGGATGCGTTTGAAGCATCCTTATCTACCCTAGAAATGGCATCATTCTTGGTCTTTGTTGCACCATCTAAGTCATCCACTGATTGGGAAAAGAAAAAGAAATTAATAACAGAACATATTCAGCATAATAGTAAATTGTTTTCATATGCAATTATCGAAGAATATTAAAAACCAAAAAGAAAAAGGAAATAAAAAAAGTAAGAACCAGATAAGGTTAAAGAAAACTCAGGAAGACCAAAACTAATGAATCAAATCAACCTTGAGCCGCCTTTGCCTGACGCTACTCTTGGGAAGCACGACTCTTAGCTTGTTTAACAGCAATTTTCTGACCTCCAAAGGATGAACCATTTTTAGCTCAATGGCACGGTTAGCATCTTCTTTAATAGCACTGGAAATGCACACAAATAACACAACAAAAATATTAATGAAGATTCTTCTAAATACCATCCCAGATGACAAATCAAGTAAACATAGAATATTAACATCACAGAGAGAGAGAGAGAGAGAGAGGAAATGAGCAGAAAAATCATTGAGGAAGGAAAAAAAAATGTAGCAATAAAACTTACAATTGAACAAAACCAAAACCACGGTGTTCAGATGAGCCTGTAAAGATGAAAAGAAAGCAAATAACTTATTGTTACGAAATTGCAATCCAAAACCATATAATAAAAGCTGATACCAATATACTTTTAAACCATATAACAAAAAGAATCATAAATTCAATGAAAATTTCACTTATAATCAGCTCTGCTTACCCTTCTGTGTATCCATAAAGCAGCGCCTGATTGGTCCGACACCGCTAAATGTCTTTCAAGCAAAAGCAAACGACAAGCCGCACAAACAAGCGATCGGTCCATTAAATAGCTACATTATACAGTTTGTTTAAAACTTCAAAATTCGAAAATTCATATGTACTTCTGCGGTTTGCTCAGGAAACAAACACAGGACATGAAAGAAAGTACCTGAGAGTTAGTGAAAGAGCAGGGCAAATTAGAAACGAACACGGTAGTAGGGCTGTGTTTGGTTTTTGATCCTTCATGGCCACTTTCCGTCGTATTTTCTTCTTTTCTTTCCCACTTTGGGGAAAAATTTTAAAATACAGTTTCAACGGTTGCTGTCGAGGTGGAGAACGTGTCACGGGTATTTTTTTTATGTTTTCGCAATATTTTCAATAATGTGGAAGAAAAATTTTATAGTACAGTCATAATCGATTATATTATATGGTAGTACTATAATCGGCTATGTTATATGTTAGTGAGTATTGGGTATTGAAGTAGTCGTATGCAGTCTAGTCTAAGATAAGAGTTACAGAGATTAGAATATTAAGATGTATGAGTGGGTGTATTAGACTAGATAAATTCTGTAATGAGAGTATTAAAAAAAAGGTAGGAGTGGTACTAATTGAAAATAAGTTGAGAGAAAGGAGATTGAGGTGGTTTGGTCATGTGAAGCGTAAACATACTCAGACAAGTGTAGCACAGGATAGAAAGAAAAAAAAAAAGGGTAAATTAACTTGGAGAGAGTAGTATAACATGACCTATAAGCATTACAAATTTCTGAGAATTTAACCCAAAATCATTTAAAGTGCAAAAGCGAATCCATATATCGACTCTAAATTTTTGGGATAAATGCTTTGTTGAATTGAATTGACTACAGTTTCAACAGTTGCACTGCACAGAGCCACAGAACCTAAAATCTCAAAAACCTTAGTAACTGTAGAGAACGGAGACTTTTGGGCCATTCGGCCCGGGATTCAGTGGCTTCGAGATGGTGATGGGCTCATGGTTGTGTTGCTTTAGGCCTTCTGCACCGGATATTTCTTACTTCCCTTTTTATTTTAAAAGTGATTCTTTTGATATATTAGGGGTTGAAATCGAATTGTGGAGAATTTTTTTTTAAATAAATTTTTTGAACTTTAATTTAATTATTTAAATTAATTAATCATTCTAATGGGATTTGATTAATCATTATCCAACAGTTAATTATTTTCAATAATATCTAGAGAAAATAAATTATGGTCCTCTATTATAAAATTAATTTTATATAAAAATAAATTTATCAATCATTAAATTATATATTTTTTGTTAGACTTGTAAATTTATTATATATTTTTTTATTAATTATATATAAATTTTAATATAAATATTAATTTAATAATTATTAAATCTATTATCATATAAGGTTAAATTTATATTAGAAGCGTTTGATAACTAATAAAATGTGTTAATAAACAAATAAATCATCACTAAATTATATATTTTAATAGAAAATAATATAGTTAGTGAAATAAATATTGGATAAGAAAGCAAAATTTTTACATAATTTTGAAAATATATTTTATATTATATAAATGATATTTAAATAATTATTTATGAACTTAGTTAATTAGAATTTGAGTTTATTTGCATTTATTAAGTTTTAATTAAATTAATAGACTAATCGAATCACATTATATTATTATTATTTTGTAATTAGTGGATATTATTTTTATTATTTAAATTTTTTACTTAATCATAATTTATTATAAACATAAAATATAAAATACTAGATGAAATTCATTAAATTTATATATGATTTTTCATTTTATTGCGAAATATAAATAAAGCAGATAAAAATGGACAAACCTTGAAAATGCCCACTAGATTCCTTTTAGGTTAAAAAGAAAAAGTAAAGAAGGTTCTCCAGATACTTTGACAATTCATTTGGCAGTAATCTAATCCGCAACGTTTCTTATGTCAGTATAGTTGAATTTTCCAAACGCCAAGTCAACGTCCAAACCACCAGCCAATTCTGAATACTAATCAATAAGTAATAAGCAGCACCACTGTAATTAAGAAGGGGCAGAAGATGATCATGAGTCTTGAAGTAGAGCACAGAAGGATCTACACTAATGGAATATGGATGCACATAGCAGAGAAAGGCCAAGGACCTCTTATTCTCCTTATTCATGGCTTTCCTGAGCTATGGTCTTGCTGGGTTCATCAGATTAATAACTTGTCGGCACATGGTTATCATGTGGTTGCACCTGATATGCGAGGCTATGGAGACTCTGACTGTCCTCAGGATCCTTCCTCCTATACTCTTTTCCATACAGTTGGAGACTTGATTGGCCTTCTTGATGAGCTTGGACAAGAACAGGTTTCTTTTCTTTTTTTAATCATTATTCAATTTGTATGATAAATTTACTAGAATAAACAAATTGATCTTGTCCTTTTTCATTAGCTCTTATAGGCTTTACAGCCAATTTATTTGCAATTTCTTCCGTTGGATGCTGTCAATTTTCAAGATTTGATAGAAATGCTTCATTTGAAACAATTTTCAGGCATTTTCAATTTATTTGAAACATATACTGCATAAATATGCAGCACAGGGGATGTGAAGCTTGATGAAAACCAGAAACATAGCAGCATCACCATTGATTATATAAATCTGATCTTGGACCCACTATAATGAGATGCTTCCAAATTGCAGAATTCTTCTTAAATTTTAATGTATTGCTAGATAATATACAAAAGTGCTAAGGAATGTGGTCCTGATGTGACAGGCATTTGTGATAGGACATGACTGGGGTGCAGAAATTGCATGGCACCTTTGCCTTTTCAGGCCAGATAGAGTAAAGGCTCTCGTTAACTTAGGCGTCCCTTATCGGCCACGTTCCCCACAGTTCAAACCTTCTCACTACTTCACTAAATATGGACGAGGCTTCTACATCTCCCAGTTCCAGGTAACAATGCAATTCCAATTATATAATCAGAAGGCCATGAGTTGAATGGAAACAGTCTCTCTGCAAAAGAGCCTGGAAAGGCTGGTAGCCTTGGGATTGCCCTTTACAATTCTCTGTACTTTGTTAGTATTTCATTGATTTTTGCACTGCAGGAGCCTGGAGGAGCAGAAAATTCTTTCTCCAAGTATGACTCGGTGACAATTCTGAAGAAGTTTCTGTTGATCAATGCTCCTGATCTTCTAGCAGCACCTCCAGGGGTTGAGATTATAGATTTTCTCGAGACCCCATCTTTGTTGCCTCCATGGATTACTGAAGAAGAGCTCCAATTTTCTGCTAGCAAGTTTCAGAAAACTGGTTTCACAGGGGCCCTGAACTATTACCGTGCTATGGACTTGTAAGATATCTGCCAACATCAATTTCCATATCACTCAAATTTTTTTTTACTAATAATCTCTAATGAATTGATATCAATAGAATTGAAATTACTCATACCATTAGATTAAGAACCTAAAAAATAGTTAGTGCTTGCGTGAAATTCCCTCTACCCATCATATAGGACAGATGACTGTCAGTAAGATTCATATGTTTAGGGTTGCTTCCATCAAAATAATTTAAATCAATTTGGCCTAGCTTCCTCTTGGATGCATTGGACCATCCACTAGAGTCCAGTCTCTTCTTTTTGGCTCAACCTAATGGGATTTATCAAAGTCTAACTCATTTGGCGATGTCACATGCATTTTAGGTAGTATAACTTGTCCTAATATCATGTGAAATTCTTTAATAAGAATATTGAGTTCTGGGATTGCCTCTATTAAAATGGTTTAAACCAATTTGATTTGACTCTCTCTTATTATATATTCTTTTTCAATTTTTTTGTAAGTTCTTCACGAGAGACTCGAACAGTTAGCCTTATAATACATTAGGTTAGCTTCTTCTTTAAGAATTGTTTAGATACAAAGCAAAATTGAAAGTACTTACTATAGTTGCAAATTTTGGTAGGAACTGGGAGCTTCTTGGGGCATGGCAGGGAGCTAAAATTACAGTGCCTACAAAATTGATAATTGGTGACAAGGATTTGGGGTTTGTATCATTTGGGACAAAGGACTACATTAATGGAGAAATATTCAAGAGCTTTGTACCTAACCTTGAAGTGGTTGTCATTGATGGGCACCATTTTATCCAGCAGGAGAAAGCTGAACAAGTTTCTAATGAAATTTTATCCTTTTTTAGCAAGAAACCAAAGATGTGATCAATGAATCAATTATGCAAATAGTTTAGCACACCTTCAATAAGTGCTAATTCCTGAAATTAAGTTTGTTGATGTATCACTTTTCATAAGGATATTGATACTTGAGACATTAATAGTCTGTTTGGCATTAATATTAGAGTTGCCGTTAAAAAAATATTTTTTTAAAATATATTAACTAAAAAAATTGAATTTTATTTAAAAATAAAATAAAACTAAAATAATAAAATATTTTTTTTTCAAATTATTATTTTTTATTTTATAAAAACCCCCAATTCTCGTCATAAATTTCTTCTATTTTATGTGTTTCATGTGTTGAACTCTCAAGATCTTTATATTTTGGACCTGCACCAAAATTTTATTTAACATCCAAAATATATAACTTAATGCTGAATTGGAAGCTTGGAGAAACCACTGCACACTAATTTTAAGAGGTCAAAATATAACTTTGCAAGGAAGGTTAGGAGGGAAAAGAAGGCTAGCTTCTATATGTACTTTGATGTCTGAACTTTTATGCACCACATGACCAAACAAACTCTTAAATATATCAAAAAGTTAATATTTAAACGAGTGCAATTATGATCAACCATGTAATAAATTTAGGTATGGTAACAATTATGATGAGTAACAACTTGGTTGTTTGCGAATATCTTACGCGATCAAATTTTAATAGAATAAATTTAAATAGTATATAATTAAATTTTAAATTTATTCAAATTGGATAAACAATTTCTATAATAAGTTTGGATTTTGAGTATCGAGTATTTGTTATCTAAATTCATTTATAGAAATAATTAATTAAATATAATATATATTTTTTATATTAATATTTATAAATTTTTATATATTATATTTTAAATAAATAACACATAAATATTTTTAAAAAATTATTAAAATTTTAAATATAAATTATTAATAAAAATATTTTATATATAAATTATTAATTAAAATATAAAATATTAAAGAAATAAGGTTCAATTTGACCCATGTACTTATTGAAGAGATTCAATTTAGTCCATTTTTAACTTTTGATCTAATTTAACCCATAAGTTCTGATTAATGCTCAAATTAGCCCAATTAACAAAAATGTGCAATTATTTAATTATTTATTTAAATATTAAAATATTATTTTTATATTATTTAATTAATAAAAATAAAAATATTATTTTTATTATTCAATATTATTAATTAAACTGAAAAGTTAAAAAAAATTATATTTTCATATAGTTAATTAAAATTAAAAAATATTACTATTCCAATTAATAATATTGAATAATAAAAATAATATTTTATTTAATTAATTATACAATATAAAAAATAATATTTTAATATAAAAAATAATTAAATATTAAATAATTTATTTAAATAAATTATTTGATATATAAACAAATTAATTAATTATACAATATAAAAAAAATATTTTAATATTAACAAAAGTCATTTTTTAATATTATTTAAATAAAATAATTAAATATTTTTAAAAAAATATTAAAATATTATTTTTATATTGTATAATTTGTATAATTAAAATATTAAATAAATTATTTTTATATTATATTTTAATATTAAAAAATGATATTTTTGTTAATTAGGTTAATTTGAGCATAAATCAAAACTTATAAATTAAATTGGACCAAAAATTAAAAATAGATAAAATTGAACATTCTCAATAAGTATAGGGGCAAATTGAACCTTATTCCAAATATTAAATGAATTTGAATACTTTTTAAGTGATAACAACTAGATTTAAAATGAATTTAAGTAATTAAAAATAAATTTTAATTAAATTTAAAATAATTCAGAATATATTAATTAAGTTCAATTTTGAATAAGATAACTTTCATGAATATTCTATATGCTACTCTCCTTAAATAAATCTTTGCATAGTAAGGCACAAACAAAATGAGAATTTATTTTTAAAAATGAAATGAAATGAAATTAAGCCTTTGGTTGTTTGGATGTATAGAAAATAGAGGGGTAGGAAAATAAGTAAAAAAACATAAACATTGATTGATATTTTTCTTTATTTGGAAAAGAAGGTATAATAAAGGGATGATAAAAAATAATTTTTTTTTCTCTTATTATTTTCTCTCTAATTTAGAAAAAAAATAAAGTGTGAGAGAAAAATATATTTATACATCAAAATTATAAAATTATCTTTTTCTAAATTTTTTTTAAATACATAAAATAAAATTATTAATTTATTATACTTTTCTTTCCTCTATTTATTTTTCTCTCTTTTTATTTAAATAATAATTAAAAAATTACTTTTTATTTTCCACTATTTATTTCCCTTTTCCCTCAAAAATTTCCCAAACAAAATGTAAATGAAATCAGAACTTTGAAAAACCCGTGAGCCAAAATTGGCCTTGCTTCTTTATGCTTTCAGGCGAAAGCAAGGGCCAATCATATTCGATGCTGCAAAGTAGAGCAGTACTGACTGAGTAACCCCAAGAAATAGTTGGTGAGGTTAGGTAAAAAAAAAAAAGGGAAGTAATTTGAATTGGCTTCTAAACAAAGTGGACCCACAAAGGACATTGTCTAAGGTGGGTCCCAACTATGTCACAGTTATCGTCAAGTGATGGAATTTGGAATCAATTTTCTTTCTTCCCATGCGGTTTGATTCTAAGCCTTTGTTTGTGGATATATGAAAGGGGAAGAGAAAAAAAATAATAATAATAATAAATAAATAAAGTGAAATTATTATTTTTTTTATGTTTAAAAATGAAATAAAAATATTGAGAGAAAGAAAAATAATATTAATTTTATATTTATTATTATTAATTTTATATTTATTATTTCCTCTCTAATTTAAAGAGAAAATAAAATAATTAAGAGGTAAAATTATTTGATTGTAAAAAATTATCTATATATCCTTATTTGTTTATTTTAATTTTTTAAATAATTTATAAAATTAAGAGTAAAATAATAAATTTATAAAAATAGTACTTTTTCCTCTCTTATCCCTTTTCAAATAAAAGAAAATAAATTTTATTTTTTTTATTTTTTTTTTATTTACAAACAAATAAAATAAAGAATAAATACAAAATATTTTTCTTTCTTTATTTTCTTTCCTCCCTCATTTTGTATCCAAACATAGTGTAAAATTACTATGGATCCCGCATTTCATTCAATACCAGAAATTATAAAATATGATTAACAGACTATATAAGCTTAATATTATATTTTTTTAGTAAATTATATTATCAATATCTCAATTTGAAAGTATATAATAATAAAATAAATAAATTTTAATTTATGCCACAAAATCTCTTAATTTTTAATTTAATTGATATAAAATCTTCTTTGATATTTAATATTTAATAGCGAGTTTCTAAGTTATTTTTGTTAAAATGACATTTATTATATTAAAATTTATATTTTTCTTTATTAATTTGACCTTTATTAAGAAAAAATTAATTATATTCTCCATTTATCAATGGTTCTAATGATTTAAATTGCATAAATTAATACTTTAATAACCAATAATCTATTTATCTAAAACTATCAATCAATAAAAATATAATTTTTCAATTTTTTAAATAGCATATCAATATAAATAATTTAAAAATCAACTATTTTGAAAGTTATTAGGATTTTATATTACTAAAATTAAAAATTAAGGAATTTTATGTCACAAATTAAAATTTAGATACCTTGTCATTTAAGTACTCCTAAATTAGGGTATCGTCTACATAATTTATCCCATTTTTTTTATTTGATCTACATAAAAATAGAAATTATATATAAGTCAATCTATAAACTAATAAAATGTATATCATTAAATTTAATATTTATAATTTAAAAATATAAAATCCTTCTCTTATAAATATTTCCTAATTTTAAAAATATAATATATTATTTTTTATTATTTAAAATAACTTTACAATTTTTATGAATTTAAAATTTTTAATTATACTTATACTTTTATTAAACACAAGTTCTCTATTGTAACTGGTTGGTAGTTTGCATTCTATGGATTGTAATTTAATAATATTAAAATAACATTAAAATAAAAACATGCTAAAATAGTTAGATTAGAAATAGAATTCTAATTAAGACACTCTCTAAATTTTTGGAGAGAGAAATTTCTCTCATTTTTGGTCTTCTTTCTTGGTTTCTTCTCGGTTTAATTGAGTTTGATACTCTTCCCTGATGATTTTCCTCACTGGCTGGATTATGGGTTTTCCTCCTACTCAGGCTTAATTTTGTAGATAGTTGTTTGTGGGTTTGGTTCACCAATCTCTGGAGCTTCAAAGTGAGGGTTTCATATAGCAAATCTAGTTTTATAGAGAGCTATAAGTGGTTAAGTTATGTGTTATTTGTTGAGATTCTGGGTCTTGGAGCCTTGCATTTAAGCCTTGCATGGACATTGGCTCCTTCCTCTTTGTCTAAAGGTTGATCCCCTAACCATAAAAGATTGAGAGACCAATGAGTTTGCAGCGCCACCCTCCTCAATCGGCTAGCAATTCTGACAAGTGAAGAAGGGAAGTCCAATCCTGATTTCATTGAGATTCGGCATTTCCTACTTGGAGCAAAGAGGTGGGTAGTAGGGCCAGGATGCATAGGTAGTTCGATCTTTGTTCTAGACTAGGTTAAGTATTGGATCAAATTGCCTTGTATTTTGAATTGTCTTGTTTTGTAATTGGCATGAGCCTCCTGCTTTATATATTTCAAGGTTCTCTTTGTGTAAGTTTGCCCTATGAGTATTGTTAATGTAAATTCTACTACATATTAAAAAGAAAAAGCAATAAAATTCTAATTTGAATAAAATTTTAATATCATTATCTATCTTTGGGTTACTGATAATTTTTTTAATTAAAATATAATCATGGAATTTTTATTGTTAAGAAATGGATATTTGATTTTTTGAGATTATTATTTAATAATAAATTTAATAATAAATTTAATAATACTTGTCATATTTATAATTATAATTGTAACAACCTGAATTTTTTTGTATATATACATAGAAAATATTTAAAACATTAAACTATTAATTTATTACTATTTTATTCATGGAATTTAAATTACTATTTTCATAATAATGATATTTTTACTTTATAAATATTATTTTTTACATGTATTATTATTACTATTATTATTTTAATTTAATTTTTGTAATATTGTAATTATCAAAAATCAATTAAAGTTATTTAAGATTAAATTAAAATAATAATAATAATAATAATAATAATAATAATTAAATGTCTTTAGATTGTTGTTATTATCATTATTATTATTAAATTTTTATTTAAATTAAATATAATAAAAGAAATTTGGACCTAATTGTATATATCTAAAAAGTTTAGGGACCAATAAGATAATTAAAAGTTAAAAAAATAAATTCAAAAACTGCACAGAACCTCGCCCCCTCCTTTTCTCTCTTCCTGATTTCACTCTCCCCCTCGCTTTCTCTCTCTCTCTCTCTCTCTCTCTCTCTCTCTCGTTTCCCTTCCAGCTGACTAGCAGCAGCGCCGGTGAGACACCGGCAAATCCCCCCCCATGCCAAGTCGACCACCAGACGACGGTGGCACACAGTAGTAGGCAGCAAAGAGAGAGAAAGAGAGAGAAAGAGAAACTCTCCGGTCAAAATCCGGCCGTTTCGATCAGTGCCACCCCTCCAGTCCCAATCAACTCCCTTCCATCTGGAGAAGCTTTTACGACCAGCCGCACTGCCTATAGTCACCAGTTTCACACGAAACAAGGAGAAAAAAAATATGGGTTTCGCTATTTTCTAGCCATTTTTCCTGCGATTCGATCATTTATTAGAAATCGAAGACCACCATTGAACACAGAGCGACGAAATCTTTGATGTAACACCCCAAAATTTTAAATTTTATTATTTTATGAGCATTTTTGGTATTTTAATTTTATTCAAATTTTAGGATTTTTTTTGAGATTTTTCGGATTTTAAAAATTGGGTTCGATTTTCTGAAAATATAAACTTTGATGATTTTTAAAAATTAATTTAAAGACCACGTGGTAAAACTAAAAATATATTTGGAGTCTACGTATTTTTCTGAGTTTTCTGGAAATTTTTCAGAATTTTTGGACCTCGTTTTCGGTCCCGAGGCAAAGTAAAAATTTAAAATTTTGTATTCCGAATCGAATCGACTGAATCGAACCGAACCGAATCGGACCGGCTCCTTTTTCTTCTTCTCTTTTCTTCCGTGCGTCCCGACCTCCTCCCCTTCTCTCTCTCTTTTCTCTCTCCTCCCTCCTCCCCTTGTCACGCCGCCACCTCCCCTGCCTTCCCACCTCGCCGGCGCGCCGCCTCGCCTCCCCACGGTAGGCGACTGAACGCCGGAAAATGGCCCTGAAATAACGCAGCCTTGTGCGACTCCTCGGCTTCCCGGCCAAAATCTGGCCGATCCGGCCACCAATTGGACCGGGTCTTGTGTCTAAAATCATCTACTCGTCGAGATTTTTCCATAGACACCAAGAACACCGAAATCCATCGAGCGGTTTGTCCAATTTTTGCCTGGAAAGTTTTAGCCCATTTTGACTTTCGGGCTAGATTTCTCGCAAACCGTGAATCCCACGAGAAAACCGAGAGTACCAGAGCACTCCACTCATCGAGAGCTTCGCGGGGATATAAATTTCAAAATTTTTCGACACCGTTTTTTGGTGGGTCCCATGGAACTTCGCAGTGTCTTTCGAGCATTAAATGAGCTTAGAAAATTCTGAAAAATTTATGTACTAACCCCCGTGTTGTGGGCTTCGTGTAGGTATCCTCAATTCGCGGAAATTCAACAGTTGACCGGATCTGTGAATTTCTGGTTAGACAGACCCATTATCGGAAAAGTCTCTGAATTGGACCGAGGTTTTGGCTACCCCCCATTGTCAGACGTCCCGAGCGCGTCCCCGAAGTCAGAATCGGCAAAGGTAAACCCGAACCTTACTTTTTCGTAATTTTCTAGTGCTTAAATAAGATTAAAAATCCATAAAATATTAATGGTAGCTCAGAAAATTATGATTCTTTTTGCAATAGACTAGTAATATTGCTAAGGACCGCGGGGCAAAGTTTTAGAATTTTTAGAGCTTGTTTGGGTAGTTTTTGCAAAAATGATCAATTATAAGGACTAAATTGAAATTTTACATATTGTGATGGATGATTGATTTGATGAGCCCAGGAGGGGCTGTGTGATGAGACTGAGTTGTGGATATATGGGTTGTAAATATAGAAGTGTGTTTTGAGCCCACATTTCATTCAATGCCAGAAATTATAAAATATGATTAACAGACTATATAAGCTTAATATTATATTTTTTTAGTAAATTATATTATCAATATCTCAATTTGGAAGTATATAATAATAAAATAAATAAATTTTAATTTATGCTACAAAATCTCTTAATTTTTAATTTAATTGATATAAAATCTTCTTTGATATTTAATATTTAATAGCGAGTTTTTAAGTTATTTTTGCTAAAATGACATTTATTATATTAAAATTTATATATTTCTTTATTAATTTGACCTTTATCAAGAAAAAATTAAATATATTATCCATTTATCAATAGTTCTAATAATTTAAATTGCATAAATCAATACTTTAATAACCAATAATCTATTTATCTAAAACTATCAATCAATAAAAATATAATTTTTCAATTTTTTAAATATCATATCAATATAAATATTTTAAAAATCAACTATTTTGAAAGTTAGGATTTTATATTACTAAAATTAAAAATTAAAGAATTTTATGTCACAAATTAAAATTTAGATATCTTGTTATTTAAGTACTCCTAAGTTAGGGTATCGTCTACATAATTTATCCCATTTTTTTATTTGATCTACATAAAAATAGAAATTATATATAAGTCAATCTATAAACTAATAAAATGTATATCATTAAATTTAATATTTATAATTTAAAAATATAAAATCCTTCTCTTATAGATATTTCCTAATCTTAAAAATATAATATATTATTTTTTATTATTTAAATTAACTTTACAATTTTTATAAATTTAAAATTCTTAATTCTATACTTTTATTGAACACGAGTTCTCTATTGTAACTGGTTGGTAGTTTGCATTCTAGTTTTATAGAGAGCTATAAGTGGTTAAGTTATGTGTTATTTGTTGAGATTCTGGGTCTAGGAGCTACCATTTGCTTGAAGGGAGGGTTTTAAGCCTTGCATGGACATTGGCTCCTCTAGGGGTATATCCTTCTTCCTCTTTGTCTAAAGGTTGATCCCCTAACTATAAAAGATTGAGAGACCAATGAGTTTGTAGCGCCACCCTCCTTAATCGGCTAGCAATTCTGCAAGTGAAGAAGGGAAGTCCAATCCTGATTTCATTGAGATTCGGCATTTCCTACTTAGAGCAAAGAGGTGGGTAGTAGGGCTAGGATGCATAGGTAGTTCGATCTTTGTTCTAGACTAGGTTAAGTATTGGATCAAATTGCCTTGTATTTTGAATTGTCTTGTTTTGTAATTGGCATGAGCCTCCTGCTTTATATATTTCAAGGTTCTCTTTGTGCAAGTTTGCCCTATGAGTATTGTTAATGTAAATTCTACTACATGTTAAAAAGATAAAGTAATAAAATTCTAATTTGAATAAAATTTTAATATCATTATCTATCTTTGGGTTACTGATAATTTTTTTAATTAAAATATAATCATGGAATTTTTATTGTTAAGAAATGGATATTTGATTTTTTGAGATTATTGTTTAATAATAAATTTAATAATACTTGTCATATTTATAATTATAATTGTAACAACCTGAATTTTTTTATATATATACATAGAAAATATTTAAAACATTAAACTATTAATTTATTATTATTTTATTCATGCTATTTAAATTAGTATTTTCATAATAATGATATTTTTACTTTACAAATATTATTTTTTACATGTATTATTATTACTATTATTATTTTAATTTAATTTTTATAATATTGTCATTATCAAAAATCAATTAAAGTTATTTAAGATTAAATAATAATAATAATAATAATTAAATGTCTTTAGATTGTTATTATTATCATTATTATTATTAAATTTTTATTTAAATTAAATATAATAAAAGAATTTTGAACCTAATTGTATATATATAAAAAGTTTAGGGACCAATAAGATAATTAAAAGTTAAAAAAATAAATTCAAAAACTACATAGAACCTCGCCTTCTCTTTTCTCTCTTCCTGATTTCACTCTCCCCCTCACTTTCTCTCTCTCTCTCTCTCTCTCTCTCTCTCTCTCTCTCTCGTTTCCCTTCAGTGACTAGCACCGGTCTTGGTGAGACACCGCAAATCCCCATGCCAAGTCGACCACGGGCAGCGGTGGCACCTGAGTAATGGCGGCAAGAGAAAGAGAAACTCTCCGATCAAAATCCGGCCGTTTCGATCAGCGCCACCCCTCCAGTTCCAATCAACTCCTCTCCATCTGGAGAAGCTTTTTCGACCAACTGCACTGCCTATAGTCACTAGTTTCACACGAAACAAGGAGAAAAAATATATGGGTTTTGCAATTTTCTGGCCATTTTTCCTGCGATTCGATCATTTATCAGAAATCGAAGACCACCATTGAACACAGAGCGACGAAATCTTTGAGATGGAACCGGTCACGCTCCGATTGGACATGGTTTGAAAAAGGCAATCATTGGGCTGTCCAAATCGCTTAGTGAGATTTTTGACACTTTTTGATTCCCGTAAATTTAAAATAACTATATGATAATTATTAACAATTTTTTAGCTTCGTTTAGATGCGATTGGATTAGCGATAGCTCACTAGCATTCAATACCAATTTTTTAACTTAGTCTGGGTGTTCGGTGGGCTGTCCCATAAAGGGGTCATGTTTACAGTCATTCCTAGTATTTTCAGACATTCTGGACGCGTTCCAGGTAGTAGAATTTGCAAATGTAATCCCAAACTTAAGTTATGTAAATTTTTACCTTGGCTAAGCTAGCTGATAAATATGTAAAATATTTCTTACTTAGTAAAATTAAATAAAATAATTTTAATTAACATAAGGATGCTGTGGAGGACCTCTTGAAATATTTTCATAATTTTTGAAATGCTGAAAATAAATATTTAGACCGTAGAGGAGTTAGAGATCCGAGCTAGAGTTTGGAGGATTGGACCTAAATTATGATTTTTGTAGGCCCCGGATGGGCATTATAATTGTTATTGTAGGCCTGAGGCCCTGTGTGTTGTTGTTTATTCATTTTTCTTGCGAGGGGGTTAGGTCCAATTGTTGGAGAGACTCTGCCAAAATTTCGGTAAAGACGTTAGGATTTATTTTAATTTTATAATTGAATTAATTATTTGTATTTTGTCAGTGTTTTGATAGAGGTTGGTGTGTATATTTAAGTAATTGGTATCGACCGTCTTCTCCTTCCAGCCAGACTAGCTCCAGTCTAGTCAACCAGTTTATGATTGGATATTGATTATTTTTACAATTTCAATATTAATTATATAGCTGACATGCTCATGCATTTTATAAATATTTAATTATGCATATGTATAGTTAACATATTAGGGATATTTTGATTGCTGCATATTTAATTATTGTTATTTATTTGTGATTGCTGCTCTGAAGATAATTTAGAGTTGTGTGGGTGTATTGGCATAAGTATGGCATAGATATAGATATGGGTAAGACGGATAGTCGCGGCTGGAGCTTGACTTGCTGGGACTTGATCCTTATATATGGATAAGTCGGAGTAAGCGCAGTTTTGAGTTGATCTCGCTGACTCCCACACTTGGATTACCAAGAGAAAGTCTAACTTTAGTTAACCTCACTGGCAGATATTGGATTAAGAGAGTTGTATACTGGATCAGCTCTCATATATATATTGATGTGATATATTGGATGTGTGAGTAGCTCTAAATTAACTTCTTGTGTGAATATTGGGTGAATTATTTATTTTTTGTGTCGAATGTGTATTTCATGGTACCATTGCACTAATTTTATATAGTTATATAAATTGCATCTATAATCAATATCTAAACTTTCTAAGTCGAATGCTAATTTCTATTCAAATATTTTTCCAATATTGCAGGAGGAACAAGTTTATTTTTTTGAGTCTAATTTACATTTTTCCTCTGTAGATTGTGCTTTTAGTTTAATAGTTTTCGTATCTATTTATTTATTTATTTACTTATTTATTTGTTTAATAGGTAAAACTCCATTGTGATATTAGGTTATGTATTTATGGTACTAATTAATGAAAAATCATTATGATATTAAATAGTTGTACATGATGGGATTATGGTTGAGCTGGGCTCTCATAGTTTTGATTTTTTATGGTTATCGGATTGGATTGACCCAAATAAAAATATAGTATTTTATTTCATTTTATTTGCATGTTGGGTATTAATTTTAGCCATAGTTATGGGTTTAGGAACAGTGAAGCTTACTATGGGCCTCGGGAGTTTTATGCCAGTCAAGGTCCTAGTGCCGATGATGCCCATGGAATCGAGTCATGACAATAATTATACAACTATTAAAATTAGATACTCATCAAAGGAAAATTTTGGTAAACTGTGGTTCAAGCTCACATAAGTTCAAAAATATAAATTGTGATTTTTAAAATTTTTAATTTATTTTTTTGTTTCCAAATATTAAGATTGGGTAAGGCAATAGAGGTATGCGGTTCTAGTTCGGTTCAGTTTGAAGTCTATCTAGGATTAGAATCGAATAGAAATTTTAGTATGGTTCTAATTCGATCATCTATTGTTTCAATTTTTGATTCGGTATGGTTCTCAATTCTTTAGTTCTGGTTTGATTCATTATGGTTCCAATTCAATTTTTAGTTTTTGATATAATTTTATATAATTATTTTATTAAAAAGTTATATTTAAATTAATATTTAAATTTTAAATTAATTTATTGATACATAATATATTATATAATATATTTTAACTATTTACTAATTATATAATATTTAATTAGATACAAATATAATTATATATTAACATATATATATATTATATTTATAATTAAAAATTATAAAATAATTTAATATATTTATAATTAAAATATAATTCAATATATTTATAATTAAAATTATTAAAAAATATAAAAAATAAATATAATATTAAATTATATTATATTTAATTTATAACTATATATGCATATAAATATATATAATTATATTAAAAAATATAATACATAAAAAAATTTTTAATTTCATTTTAATTTGATATATTTCAGTTTAAATTTTAATAAAAAAATAAAATAAAATTAAAATATTAAAATAATTTCATTTTAATAAAATTAGTGTCCATTCAATATAATTTTTTGATTTAATTTGAGGTATTAAAAACTGTGCACAGCTCTATAAGACAAGAGAGGAGAACGGTAGTTAATTAATTTAATAAATTAAAATTTAAAATTTATTATTAAAAAGGGCTGACAGTAAACAAGAAATTCATTCATGGGCCTTTCGTTGTGTTCGATCAACCAATCAAAACCCTTGCTTTTGTTCCGTTCTATTAACCTTAGATTTTCTCTTACCGCCTTTTCGCGAATCCCAACAACAAAAATCTGTCAGTTTCTGTGCAAAGCTATTGAATGAGCCAAGCCCATAACTCTTAACTCAGGTCAAGAGTCTCTGCTTTTGCCGGTAGCCTCCTAAGGCTGGATATTTATATATATATATATATATCACTTTGCCTTCCCTCCTTTTAGATTTTGGGCTGCGTTGGAATCACAGTGAACGAGGCATTTTTTAATATTTTACCATCCCTAAGCCTAAGTGCAAAAGGTAGTTGTTAGCAATTTTAGATATGCAAGTCATAATTATTGCATTTGTTTTATCTTTCTTTTAAGCTAATCAATGAACATTGCCCACTTGTGTTTATTAGTTAGTTCTAACCATTTATTTTATTTTAATTGTCTTTTCTAATCTCAATTAGGTTGCTAATTTAATGCTAATCCTTCATTCTTTTTTTCTAATTATCTTTTCTCTTGCAAGAGTGTTGAACATTTTGTTTGAGATCATACAAGTAGAAAATAATATATGTATATTTATTTAGATGTCTATAGTCATTGTCTTGTATAGGATTATACATGAGATAGTGTAAATTGGATGAAATTATGAAATTGACCTGCCTCCCTCTTAATCACTATCGAATAACAACATGATGGAAGGCAAAGGCAAATCTAATTTAGGTCATGGACTATGTCACCCAATTAAATTCAATTAATTGGTCATTCAACACATTAATCTTGGAATTGCAAAATGGTCCACCCCACATCACAAAACTCCAATCTTTGAAAAATTATTACAATTGGAAATGATAAGAACCATCATCATTAATAGATCAAATTGCATTGCATTATATGATTAAAGGGTGTTTAAATTAGAGGTATGGGGTTGATGATAGTGTTATCATGCTCAACGGTTACTCTAAATCTGTTTGATAAAAATATTAAATAATTGGTGTTTAGTTGATGTATCCCTAAATTGTTGTAATTTAAAAAGTTATGAAATTAGGGTTATTTTTAATTATTTTTATTGTCTTAAAAAAAAAAAAATCACTTTATCCTTCTCTCAATTTGTATATATCTCTACATTACGTTGCGAATGTATCCATATTACATCACTATTCATATTTTTTTATATTATTTATTTTTTATTTATCAATTTCAATAAGAAAATAAACATAATATAATAAATAAAATTTTATATTTTTATTTGAATAATAAAATTATATTTATATGTTCATTTCAATAATAAAATAAGTTATATAATATAATAAATTAATTATTATATATTTTAATAAATAATAAATTACATGATATATATCATTTTTAGTCCTTTTATATACCATCAGCAGTGATTAAATAAAATTTTATTAAATATTTAACATAAATTAGTTACCATAAATTATTAGTTATTAGTATCAAGTATATTCAACTGTTAAACTAAATAGGTCTAAAGCAGTGGTGGAATTAAGTAAGTGCCTATTTGATATTGTGATTGGAGGATCAAAATTATTTTTAAGAACAAAAACACCATTTTAAGTGACGTTGAAATAAACATAATAGAAAAAAAAATAATTTTATCATTTTAATATTTTTATGATTAAAAATTGTTAAATTTAATTTTAAATAAAATTTTAATACTCTCCAATTTAAATAATTAATAAAATATTTTTTTAACAGTAATTCAAATAGCAATACTAAATTTTTGTTTAATCATTTGTGATCCAAATTTGCTAATGCAATTATTAATAAATTAATTATCAATTTAATTTTTTGTATGATCTAAAATTAATAAAATTATAAATATTTCTATTTTAGATACACAAAATTAGACACATATAGAGACTAATTTTTGTTTTATATATATACCTATCCATATAAATGATAGTAATTAGATTCATACTCGGAAAAAAGAAAATATGGACATTGGACTATTTATGCATATTTTTGTCAAGGCTTTCTATAAAGCATAGAAATATGTTTTGGAAATATTTATAATTGTATTGACCCATTGAAAGGTTAGCATCAAATGTCTCTCCAATTTATTTATTTTTAAGAAATAAAATTCAAATTTATCATATATCAATAAGTGATATACCTTTAATTATTAAATTTAATAAATATATTTTTACAGTATAATAATAATAATAATAATAATAATAATAATAATAATAATAATAATAATAATAATAATAAAGTCCTCACATCAATTTTTATTAGGGTTATTTAGTAGTTTCAGATTTTAAATTAAAAAAATTATTCAAATTAAATTAATGTAAAAATTTAATTAAAATATAAAATTTTTAATTTGATTTATTTATTAATTTGAGTTTATTTTATTAAAATTTTATTTTTTAAATTATTAAATATTATATTTCATAAAATTAATAAAAAAATTATAAATTAGACAAATCAAACTTTTTTTATAAATAATTGAATTTAATTTAAAATCAAACTTTTCAAAATATTAATTAAATTAAATAAAAATAAATTGAAAATAAAATAATTTAATAAAAAAATAATATTTATCTTTAATTATTTCATCACACTATTTTAAAAATTATATTAATAAATTATTGTATGTTTGTTCCATTTGATTTTTTAAAAAATATTAATTAAATTAACGCAGCTAAAAATAATTAAAAATAAAATAGTTTAATTTAGAAAAATTATATTTAATCATTAGTTTAAATTTTAATAATAATTTTTTTCTTTTAAATATATTTATAAATAAAAAACTTAATTAAAATTACATCGAAAAATTAAAATGTAAAAAAAAATATAAAAATTAACTCATGTAAATAAAAAATTAAATAATTATTTTTTAATAAAAAAATTAAATAATTATTTTATTAAAATAAAAATTAAATAAAAATTTTTTAATTTAAAATTTTTATTATAATAATTAAGATAAAAGAAAATAATAAAAAAATAGAAAGAAATTGCAAAAGCTCAAACATTAGTTAGGAGAAAAGGACAAAAATAGCGATATGGGCACCTAATGGTGCTCCTCTTACTGTCCTACATTTGAAATATAATAAAACAAAACAAATAAAAAATTACAAATAAATAAACAAATAACATTATTTTTTTGAGTAATAAATTAATAATAATAATAATAATAATAATAAAGAATAGAATATGCTTGTATGGTGGATAATGCACCAAAGCCAGACCTTCCATCCATGCTTATGGATGAGAGAGAGAGAGAGAGAGAGAGAGAGAGAGATTGTATGGTGTTTGAGATGGAGTTCAAGGGAGGGTTTTAGGTCTACCAACTGGTAGTTAGAGATAGAACTCCTTAACCAAACACAATCCTCAACAGCCAAATAACCCAAGAACTGCAACAACAAGAATCACAAGAAGCAATAACCACTACAAACTAGAAGAACAAGAAGGAAGTCAAGCACCAACCACTTCCTTAACTGGGGTTTCAAATTCAAGCAAAGGCCCAAAAGCCAAACCTCCAAAAAGAGGAAGCTATTTCAAAAAGGCACACAAAGATAACTAGAAAGAGAAGGTTATCATTTCTTTCGAGAGTGAAACAAGTTTAACTATGTATGAGAGAGAGAAAGAGAGAGAGATGCTCACGTGGGGTTTTGATGGAATGATGGCTAGAAAATATATGATGAGAGAAAAGAATCATAAGTGAGGAAATTCATTGCTGCTTCCAAATTCAATTATCACTCTCTTTTCTTTTTAGAAAAAAAAAGGATTTACCTTTTTTTTTTTTTTCCATGCTGCATATCCTTTGCCGTTGTATGCATAGGTCAATAGGGGTGTGTAATGAAAAGTGAAGTGTTTTATTGGTTTTTTTGTTGTATTGGGATCGGATTTTTGTATCAGCGGATCGAGTGGTTTCTTTGAGACTTTGAGGTTTTCTGTTCCCCACAATACCCACAAGTGTTACTGGTTTCCAGGTAATTTTTTATTGCTCAATTTCTTGGACTTCTATTCTCTTTTTTTGCACTGTGGTTCTTATTTTATTATTCTTTATTTTTCATCTCTCTCCTCTCTTCCCTGTCTCTGTCTGTACCTGAAGGAGGAAGAAATGAGGATGGGGGTTATAAGATTCTAACTTTTTTATTTAGCTGAATATCTATTGGGATTTGCAGATGATTGTTTTATCTTGCTTCCTGCTTTAGTGTTTTTCTGTTATTTTTTTGCTTGTTGGGCCTCTGATAGCTATTTTTTTAGATATTATTCTTGGGCTTCGTTCAAATGATAGTTTTCAATGGTTTTTAAGTGGAATTTTTGGGTTTGGGATTTGTTGTTGCGTAATTCTCTTGTGCTATATTTTGATAAAGATGCTCTTTTGATTTCATTGTAACTAAGGATTTCTCTCATAATTCTTAAACCTATATATATTTCTTTGAAATCCTGAAACCCAATGTAAATTATGTTTAATGTTGAGATTATTTACATACAGGGAACTTGTGATGTTTGATTCTTCTTTGTTTATGATTGAATATATCATTATTGCTCCCTGTTGATCCATGTAACCATGAACATGTTAGCCACCCAATTAATGGCTTTGGTCATGATAGTGAATAACTATGGATTATAGCATATCCTTATGGTGTCTACTGATTTTGGCTTTTTTGCTAATTGCTTGTTTTGCATATTGTTCTGGTGAATCGTTTTAGCATGAGGGAGTAGAACTTACAAGCAAACACTTAAAAGATCATATCCAAATTTGCTTTCTTTTGGATTAGAAGCATGCTAGAGTTGTTGGTAATAGAAGCTGTTTCCAATGGCATTTTCAGTTCCTTGGATGATTATGTAATCTGACTCAAGTAATCAAGCAAGAAAATCTGAAGATCAAATAGATATGGCTACTTATTATGCTAGTTCAAATAACCAAAGAGATGCTGCACCAATGATATATATGCCGGGTTCATATTCAGAGACACCAGTTCTTCCTGGTAATATGATGATGTATATGAATGGTGGATCATACTCGGATACCTTGGCTGGGAATACGCAGCAGCAAAATAACTGCATTCAAATTCAGTCTGTGGAGGCATTGGATTCAACCGCACGGCAGCAAGAAATCTTGTCAAATCTTGGTGGATCACGAAGTGGGGAGCATGATTTTAATGCTTGGAGGGATAATAGAAATGAGATGCTTGTTATGAATTCAATGGGTGGACCTTCTGGCATTCTTCATAGTGGACAGAACTTACATGGCCAGGGCTTGTCCCTCAGCCTTGGTACGCAAATTCCATCTGGAATCCAAATGCCTTCCATCCCCTATAGGAATCCAAATCCTGGCCTGGCTTCATTCTTAGGTCCTAATCCGTCAATTATGGGCGAGGGTGGTGGCAGAAATGGCTCATCTAGAGATGAACAGTCAAAAAATGCTGAATATCTGCCACCTGGATTTCCTGGAGGTAATCAAGATTCAAATAAAGGGGATTTATCCCCATATGGAATGACCAGTATTGCAAGAACCATTCCAAATTCTAAGTACCTTAAGGCAGCACAACAACTGCTTGATGAAGTTGTCAATGTTCGAAAGGCTCTAAAGCAGCCTGACAAGGAGAAAAACCAAAGCACAAATGAGCATGGGCTGAATAGTTCAAAAAGAGGTGACAGCAAATCAAAGAATGGGTCTGCAGACCCTCAGGAATCCACCAATAACTTTCCAAGTGAGCTTTCACATGCTGAAAGACAAGAATTGCAGAATAAGTTGAGTAAGCTTTTGTCCATGTTGGATGAGGTAAGACCAATGCACTAATAGTTTCCACAGCCTATTCTTCAATGCATATATTCTTTGTCCTGCTTGCCTGTTATCTTGACTTTGGAAGTGATTATATGCCTTTCTGTGTATTGATTTATCTATTTTTCATCAATATGCTGCAAAATGTTGGAGAAATTTTGACTTGGTTAACTTGATGAAAGTTTAGCCTTTTCTATCCCTCTTTATCTATGCGTTTATGATGCAGAACAAAGAGGAACAAGGGCAAAGAAAGGAACAAATCCTTAGGAAAAAGAGAACTAATTCTCAATTGTATTATTTTCAATTAATAATCATACTCAAAAGTACTAATAATATAAGATTTAGGCCTATTTATATGGCTTACAACCCTAATCAATTTAGGAATAAATCCTAATTTAACTCTAATTAGGAATACTAAAATCAATTAAACTTCTTAAATAAAATAATTTTTAAATATAACAATAATAGTAGTAGACTTCCTAAATAAATGAAATACTAATTTCCTAATTTTACATGGAATATAATTTCTAAATTGTATTAGATCTTCATCTTCCCATTCTGCATTAGCTTATAAGCACATATTGACTGAAGAATGAATATGAGGTGGGCTGTATAATTTGTTATTTCAAAATATGAGAAGAGGAATACTGCTGGCAATTAAAGCCATTTTGGTTTGTTTACTGGGAAGTTGTCTTACTAGAAAATCCTGCTCAAATGTGCTGCTTATTCCAGCTGAAGGCTTAGATGGTCTGTCTTGGTTCATGCTATAGTATGTTCTTTGAGGGGTTGATTAGCAGTTCTTACATTATCCATGCTACTGTGGTCTCTCATGACTTAAATGTGCTACTGTTGTTCAGAGGGAAATTTTGCACTCTAGTAGAATTAGGAAAGAAAATTCCTTTCTCCTAAGAGATGTTGAAATTCATCAAAGGTGTGTACAAGAGGAGAGCACTGCAGTGTTGTGACTAAGAATCACAGTATGCTAGATTAGTCAAGAGAATTACTAGATAAATAGAACTCTTTGGGCTGTAATTGAATCCAATCAAGATTAATGAATGCAATTTCTCTCTCTCTAAATTCTCTCTCGTCCCCTCTCCCTGTCCCTCTCTATATTCTTCCCCCTTTCCTCTGTTTTTCTGATTCGTTGTGACCAAATCACACAATCCTAGGGATTGCTTCTGCATTCTCTCTTCCTTTCTATTCTCTCTCTCTTTCTTTTCTTCTCTCCTCCCTCTCTTCTTTACTCTTCTCTTTCCCTCTGTTTCTTCTCTTTTCTCCTTTTCTCTTCTTTTCTCATTCTTTCTCTTCTATATACTCTTCTTCATTCCTCTCCTAAATTCTATTTTTAATCTGGAACAAGCAACCAAGGACGATAAAATAACATGCATGATTCTTGAGAATCAACTCAAACAATTACAACATTTGTTTCAATCCTTTAAGATGGAGATCCAACAAATTTTTCAAGATAATTGCAAGATGTTTGTAGCAGTTCGAGAAGAAAATCTATGGAGAATGGAAGAGTTTAATCAACGGATAAAAGCAAAATGTCAACAAAGATTTGATAATCAGATCCAAGAAACTGTCCCTTACGAGTTACGAGAGTGCCAACCAATCTTTAAGCCTTTGGAATGTTCCAAATTGAGAGAAGAAGAGCAGGGACATGAACTTGGTCTGTATTTTTTAATTTCATATGGGAATGGTGATCAAGGCCTTGCTAGTAATCTCAATTCTTGCATTGAAGAAGGGTATCGTGAAGAACCTATAGGCGAGGAGGAACATGCAATTTCCAAACTTGAGGAAAAAGATCAAGTATTGAGTGCAATAAACCAAGATGGTAAGATTAGGCAATTAATTCATAATCTGGAGATTACATATCAAATCATTGGGTTTGCTCTCTTTGGGAAAAATTTTGGAAAGGATAAAGAAACAGTTGGTAGAAAAGTAACATGCATGTATTATGCTAGTTGTTTTGAGTTTGATTTGAGGGGCTCTGATTTTGAGTTGGGATCCTCTCATGTTATATCTTAAAAGAAAATGAGTGTGAGAAGTGGAGAAGATACATGATGAAAATGATTCTATCATTGGGGAGGGAAGATGCATAGTAAGTGTTTGAAAAAATGCCTTTTCAATTGCCATTTTCAAGTGTAGATTGGACCTTTACATTCAAGATGCTGCTGGGATGATCTTTCTTTTATCCATTCTTGAGGACAAGAATGGCTTCAAAGAGGAGGGTGGTGTTGTGACTAAGATTTCTATTATGACTAAGAATCACAGTATGTTAGATTAGTCATGTGAATTACCAGATTTCTCTCCCTCTAATCCTCTCCCTTTCCATCTCCCTCTTGATCTCTCTCTTACTTCTTCTTCTTCTTCTTCTTCTTCTTCTTCTCCCCTTTCCTCTATTTTCTTCCCCCTTGCCGTTGCTTTTCTGATTGGTTGTGACCAAGTCACAACAACTTTAACGTAGGATCTCTATGGAATAAACACAGGTAGCACCTTGGCTGCATAATATTTATATTTTTGGTGCAAGAGGAGTGCGCTACAGCTTGAACCTAGGATCTCTACCCACACCTCACCACTCTACCCCCTGCACTGGCCACAGGTGGCATCTTGGCAATATGTTATACATATATAACTATGGCTTGAACCTAGGATCTCACCCACATCTCAGCAACCTCCAACCTCGGCAAGGCGCAGGTGGCAACTTGGCAATAATATTCTTCTTGTTCTGCAATCTTAAATAGAAGGGATTATTTGTGCATACTGTCTGAAGTTACTGCACTGTAGCTTTCTCTAGATTAATGCCTTATGTAGGAGACATCTATCAAGAAGATTGTTGGATTGGATATGACAATGACGTCTATGCTCCACTGATTCTGTCTTATTTAATAGAATGCCTTACTGCACCCATTTTTCTTTTGCAATAGGCTCATCTTCCTAAAATATCAGGATTATTATTGTTTTCATCTCTGTGTTATATTCTTTGGGTATGACATTGATGTCTATATGTAAAAGATTTTCAGCTTCTCTTTCTTTGAGGTCTTATGAAGAGTCTTCTATTTTCACAGGTTGATAGAAGGTACAGACAGTATTATCATCAGATGCAGATTGTGGTGTCATCATTTGATGTGATAGCGGGATGTGGGGCAGCTAAACCATACTCGGCACTTGCCCTCCAGACTATATCCCGCCACTTTCGGTGCTTGCGCGATGCAATAAGTGACCAAATTCAAGCAACCCGTAAAAGCCTGGGGGAGCAAGAAACATCAGAGAATGATAAAGGGATTGGAATAACTCGTCTCCGGTATGTGGATCAGCAGCTCAGGCAACAGAGAGCTCTTCAGCAGCTTGGAATGATGCAGCAACATGCATGGAGGCCACAAAGGGGTTTACCTGAAAGCTCTGTTTCAATTCTTCGTGCATGGCTGTTTGAACATTTCCTTCATCCGTAAATCCTCCAAAAACAGCTTTTTCTATTACTGTTTCAATTGTATTATTTTGCTGTTTCTTGCAAGACATCTCCAATTATAGTAATAGATTTTTCTGGTGTTCAACAGGTACCCAAAGGATTCTGATAAGATCATGCTGGCAAGGCAGACAGGCTTGACTAGAAGTCAGGTAAAATGAAAAGAACATATTTATCTAGCAATTAGCACGGCAGACTAGAGTGTCTTTCTTCATCTTAAGTGAGTCAAAAGGACAAGTCCTTTTTCACCAAAATTTGTTTCATTTTGAAAATAGTGAAACCCACTGCATATAATTTTTCAAAATTGTGTTTGGAAGATCAGGCATAACTCAGTTGGGTAGTTGCTGAGAATTTGGAAAGAAGTATAGTACAAGGCTACAAGCTCAAGAATAGTGGCAACTTTAAATCTGAAATATAGCATATGCATTCTGTTGGATTTAGCAGTTGCCAGATGCCCAGAGCATATTAGGGAAGACATGAGTCTATTTGTGAATGAATATGTGAGCCTCATGCGACAAAGCGGTGAAGAATTGGTACCACTTTCCTGTCTGTCCACTTTAATCAATGAGAGAAATTTAGTTCCTTTGCAAAAGTTTGCTATATCTTTAGATGTTTGTTAATTAACATGAATCATAGAATGATTAATCATATTAAAAATGTAACTTTAATCATATCCAGGCAATATCACTAACTATGATATGTTGTGCTTTAGTGTGTTCTGTTCACGAAATTCCAAGACCTGTCTGTTGCCTTGCTCAGGTCTCAAATTGGTTTATCAACGCACGAGTGCGACTTTGGAAGCCCATGGTTGAAGAGATGTACAAAGAAGAGATTGGTGATGCAGAGATGGACTCTAATTCTTCTTCTGAAAATGCTACAAAAGCAACAAAAGGTGACTTGAGAAACTACGAAGATGGAGGAAGAAATGCAACAAAGTGCCAGTTCAACAGCAAACGAAAGATGCAGTGCTGGACAATTGCTGGATTCCAAATCTGACTGTGTTCCTGATGTAGAAATGGGAGGATCAACTACAAGAAGCAATTTTCAAAATATGACACGCAGTGAGGCTGTTACTGAATATGGGTTATTGAAGCTAAGGGAGGAGCAAAGGCCCAGTGTTGATGATTGTGGTCTGTTCCCTGATGCCATTGTTCACTCTGATGGGAGCGCTGATAGGCTTATTGCTGCAGCTGCTGCTGCTTATCAAATGTCAGAGGTGGGAGGGTTTGGGACTGGAAGTGGAGTGTCTCTTACGCTGGGGTTGCAGCACTGCGAGGGTGGTAACCTACCAGTGTCTACCACAGCCCATCACAGTTTTGTTTCCATGAGAGGGGATGGTATATATAGTGCAGCAGCATCTTCTGTGGGGGCGGAGAACACAGATTATGAATGCCTGAATCTGGGAACAGGCAACACATGTTCAATTCCTCCCATTTGTTCCATGATTTTGTGGTATGAATTACTTTGGGACAGTAGCAACCTACTTTCTCTGTTCCATTAGGAAAGATTCATCATTACTTTCAGGTGATGAAAGGAAGGTTGTGCATAAAACACAATTATAGCATATCAAAAGAATTGGTTGGAAGATTAGCATATTGTAAAGAACATAATTTTGTCTTAATATTCTGTAAGGGAATTGTACAATTGTCGACAACTTTGGTATGGAAATAAAAAAAAAAAAAAAAGGGGAAATCCAGGTTTGAAATAAAGATGGTAGGAATTGGCTTATTGTTATTTCGATGTTATTTTGATAATGACCTATAAGAAACTTCTGAAACTGTGCCATTTTTTGCAATTTGTTGCTATTGTTTTTAATATCAAAAATACCAACAGGGGCAGGAGCAGGAGCAACAGCATAGGCTTCAAGTTCATGGGATGCTTACAGCTTCCATTTCATGGTGTAATGTCTATTCTTCAAACCTGACTCATTTAGTGCCATCCATGTTATACTCTCCACCATATCAAAGGCGTGTGCCTTGTGAAAGCAAAATCTTGACAAACTAAAACTAGAATAGTCCAGGGTAGAAAACTAATTCCCATCGCAATTCAGTCATCTCAAGTAAAGCGCATTGCCCATATATTTTCACAACATTGAGATCACATTTGCCCTCCTTAAGCTGAATGCAGAGTCCAGAATTTATGAGTTTTCAAAGTCAAAAGTGTCCTTGATCAATCAAGAAGAGGACCTCTGAATCATATCCTCTGCAGGCCAGTACGTGCGTATGTCCTCTGCATTGATTATTAATTATTTTATTCATTCTTTTACATATGAAAAACTAATAATAAGGCAAAGGATAAATGAAAGGCAACAAGCCTCATGGAGCTTCTTTCTTCTCCTTTTTAACTCAATAGGGAATCATCTCAGCATGAAAAATAATCTGAAAGCTTTGTAAATGAAAATTAACAGCAAGAAGACACAATAACAAGAGAAAAAAAGGGAATTTAACATGAGCAAACAGAGCTGAGACGGCTCCAAAGACTATAATTATCATAATCATTGATGGAATATGCCTCTGTTGCTGCTGAAAAATATGCTAAAATAAAATAAGTTAGGAGAGTTGTTACTAACAAAGCTGTTATTGACAGCACTTCAGTTGATTATTTGAATGCTTGATTTTGGCAGAGTTTCATGGATTTAGTTGCTCAAACTCTTGTATAAATAATGCATTCTATCAATAATATAAGATTAGACACTTTCGGTAAGATAAGATGAGACTGAAAATATCTGATTTTATTTTATTGACAGAAGTCATTATTTATACAAAGACTTTGAGCAACTGAATCCATAAAACTCTGCTAAAATCAAACATTCAAATGATCAACTGAAGTAATGTCAATAACAGCTTTGTTAGTAACAACTCTCCTAACTAAGAGACCCAGAGATCCCACAAGAAATATGGCTAGGTTCTGATTTTTATTTGTGTTTTATGGCTTGGTGTTTTAGTAATCTCACAAGTAACTCAAGAATTAAGCTGTGATACCATTTATTGGTTTTTGATAGAAATAGGTGCTCACAAAGAAAAGGCTTATAATGAGACTGATCTTATTTTATTGACAGAATGCATTAATTATCCAAGATTTTGAGCTATGCTAAAATCAAACATTTAAATGATCAACTGAAATGCTGTCAATAACATCTTTGTTAGTAACAAGTCTCCTAACTTCTTGGAGTTGAATTATTCTACTGACTTGACCCATTCTTTTTGCAACAATTAGCATATTTTTCAGCAGCAACAGAGCCATACCCATCAATCATTTAGTACTATAGAGAACATTCACCTTCCTCTATACAACAAGAAAGCCAATGCAGCTACAATTGATTTGATACCGTTGAAGAAAATAATAAGAATAATAATATACTTAGATAAGTATCAAACGTTAACATATAGAAAGAGAGCTTATGTTATCAGCTATGACAGATTCTGTTCAGTGAAACAGTGAACAGATCAATTTTGTGAAAAGCATGGAAGTTTTATGTTTTGTTTTCATTTTTAAACGTAAAATATCCGCAGGATGTCTGAAATTTTTGTTATATTCTGAAAGTTCAAATTTAATATTTGTTCTTGGAAGCCAATTAGCAAGGAAGAGGTACAGTGTAGCTAAGAATTTACCTATTTTAACCAGAACTTGTATGTTGCCATTATTTCACAGATTTTTAGTTAAATGTCTTTATAAATAGTAGCCTACGAATTCTTTATAAATTGTTTACCTATATTCTATATCGAGACAACTTCAAGATCTTTGGATAATTTATCTTTTCTGTAGTCTACTGATAGACCTTTTGTTTCAGTGCCACAGGCACCCAGGACCAGGAAGGCCACTACTGAAAGGGCCGTAACAGCAATAAGAATTCTCCAGTGAAATCCAAGTACTTGCGACAGGGATATTGGAGCAGTACTTTCCAATAATGGTTTCTTTACAAAATGAGTCAGGTTTGAAGAATAGACATTACACACCATGAAATGGAAGCTGCAAGCATCCATGAACGTGAAGCCAGCGCTGGTGTTCCCGCTCCTGTTGGTGCTTTTGATATTAAAAAAAAATAGCAACTAATTGCAAAAAATGGCACGGTTTCAGAAGTTTCTTCAAGAGTTCATTATCAAAATCACAATCGAAACAACAATCAGCCAATTCCTACCATCTTTATTTCAAACCAGGATTTCCTTTTTTTTTTTTTTCAGTTTTCTTTCAATAGCAAAGTTATCGCCAATTGTACAATTCCCTTGCAAAATATTAAGACAATAATATGTATCTTTACAATATGCTAATCTTCCAACCAATTCTTTTGATATACTACAATTGTGTTTTATGCACGACCTTCCTTTCACCACCTGAAATAATGATGAATCTCTCCTAATGGAACAAAGAAAGTCGGCTGCTAGTGTCCTAAAGTAATTCAATTGTGACCCATAATTATTCATGCCACAAAATCATGCAACAAATGGGAGGAATTGAACCTGTGTTGCCTGTTTCCTGGATTCAGGCATTCATAATCTGTGTTCTCCGCCTCAGTAGAAGATGCTGCTGCACCATATATATCATCCCCTCTCGTGGAAACAAAACTGTGATGGGCTGTGGCAGACACTGGTAGGTTACCACCATCACAGTGCTGCAACCCCAGAGTAAGAGATACTCCACTTGCAGTCCCAAACCCTCCCACCTGTGACATTTGATAAGCAGCAGCAGCTGCTGCCATAAACCTATCACCACTCCCATCAGAGTGAACAATGGCATCAGGGAACAGACCACAATCAACGCTGGGCCTTTGCTCCTCCCTTAGCTTCAATAACCCATATTCAGTAACAGCCTCACCGCGTCCACCGTGTGTCATGTTTCGGAAATTGATTCTTGTAGTTGATCCTCCCATTTCTACATCAGGAACATGATCAGATTTGGAATCCAGCAATTGTCCAGCAGCACTGCATCTTTCGGTTGCTGTTGAACTGGAGCTTTGTTGCATTTCTTCCCCTCCATCTTCATAGTTTCTCAAGTCACCTTTTGTTGCTTTGGTTGCATTTTCAGAAGGAGAATTAGAGTCCATCTCTGCATCCCCAATCTCTTCTTTGTACATCTCTTCAACCATGGGCTTCCAAAGTCGCACTCGTGCATTGATAAACCAATTTGAGACCTGAGCAAGGCAACATATGTGTCTTGGAATTTCACGAACAGAACACATTAAAGTGCATTATGTCATAGTTGATATTGTCTGGATATGATTAAAGCAATAAGAAAAGTTTCTCAATTCAAGTTACAGTTTTAATATGATTAATCATTCTATGATTCATGTCAATAATTAATGAAAATCTAAAGATATAGCAAACTTTTGCAAAGGACCTAAATTTCTCTCAATGATTAAAGAGGAGAGACGTGAACCACTCCCCAACAACTTTCAGGAAGTGATACCAAATCTTCACCACTCTGTTGCTGAGGCTCACATATTCATTCAGAAATTGACTCATGTCTTCCCTAATATGCTCCGGGCCTCTGGCAACTGCTAAATCCAACAGAATGCATATGCTATTTTTCAGATATAAGAAGATGCCACTATTCTTGAGCTTGGTCTATACTTCTTTTCAAATTCTCAGCAACTAACCAACTGAGTCCTACCTGATCTTCCCGATACACAATTTTGACAATTATATGCATTGGGTTTCACTAATTTCCAAAATGAACCATAATTTTGGTGAAAAGGACTTGTCCTTTTCACTCACTTATGATGAAGAAAGACACTCTAGGCTGCAATGCTGAACGGTAGATAAATGTGTTCTTTTCATTGTACCTGACTTCTAGTCAAGCCTGTCTGCCTTGCCAGCATGATCTTATCAGAATCCTTTGGGTAACTGGTGAACATCAGAAACTATTACTATAATTGAATAAGATGTCTTCACATGAAATTGAAAATGACACAATTGAAAGAATAATAGAAAAAGCTGTTCTTGAAGGATTTACGGATGAAGGAAGTGCTCAAACAGCCAAGCACGAAGAATTGAAACAGAGCTTTCAGGTAAACCCCTTTGTGGCCTCCACGCATGTTGCTGCATCATTCCAAGCTGCTGAAGAGCTCTCTGTTGCCTGATCTGCTGATCCACATACCGGAGACGAGTTATTCCCATCCCTTTACCATTCTCTGATGTTTCTTGCTTCCCCAGGCTTTTACGGGTAGCTTGAATTTGGCCACTTATTGCATCTCGCAAGCACCGAAAGTGGCGGGATATAGTCTGTAGGGCAAGTGCTGAGTATGGTTTAGCTGCACCACGTCCTGCTATCACATCAAATGATGATACCACAATCTGCATCTGATGATGATATTGTTTGTATCTTCTATCAACCTGTGAAAATAAAAGACTCTTCATTAGACCTCAACAAAAGAGAAGCTGAAAATCTTACAAATAGAAATCAATGTCATACCAAAAAAATATGACACAGAGATGAATAACAATAATAATCCATGAATCCTGATGTTTTTAGTAAGATAAGCCTGTTGCAAAAGAAAAATGGATGCGTTGAGGTATTCAATAAAATAAGACAATCAATGGAGCATAGACATCATTGTCATAACCAATGCAACAATCTTCTTGAGAGAAGTCTCCAACATAAGGCATTAATCTAGAGATAGCTAGAGTGCCATAACGCCAGACAGTATGCACAAATAATCACTTCTATTTAAGATTGCAGAACAACAACAAGATTATTGCCAGGGTGTCAACTGTGCCTTGCCCTGCTGGGAGGGAGGTGAGATGCGGGTGAGATCCTAGGTTTGAGCCATAGTTATATACAAGCTATAAAATAGCTGCAGGATGCTGCAGTGATAAGTAAAATTTATATGTATATATATATATATTAAACAAAATTATTATTTATAATTTATTATAAAGAATTATTTAACTATTTCCATTTTTCACAGGAGTAAAATATATCCATATATAGTTTAGCCTAAAAAATTATAATTTTATGAATTAATAAGTTAAAGTATTGTCTTAATTTATATATTCATTATAATTATATTATGATTGTTATTTAGTATATTTTTTCTTTAGAAATAATCTATAATGATCAGGATAAATGTAATTGTTTAAAAGTTAAAAATAATTAAAATAAAATAAAATTTTAAAATTAAATATTGAAAAAAAAATATAAAGGTAGAAATTGGTAGGATTTAGCCAATTAAAATAAAAAGAAAAAAAAGAAGAAAAAACACTTAATGAAAATTTTACAATACTGTTGTTTCTTCAAATAATAGCATAAAATTGGGTTTTGATATATATAAATAGCTAGGATTGATTGCCTAATACTTATATATATATATATATATATATATATATATATATATATATATATATATATATATATATATAATTTGCAGTATTTATTAAATGACATTAATATAAATTATTTTTAATTTATTATCATTGTTGTTTTTTTATAATTTCATTTTTTAAAATATTTACTTATGAAAAAATAAAAATATCTTTTACATTTACTTTGTAATTTAATTATATTTTTGAATTATTTGAAAAAAATTTAAATAATATTTTTTTATGTGAATGTTGAACAAGTTTAATTATGTAAAAAAGAAAAGCAAAAGGAAAGAAAAAAATTTTAAAAATAACACAAAAAGGATATAGACTAAAATAGTACTTTCACTATTAAATTTATAATTTAATTAAATTTTATTTAAATTATATTTTTTATAAATATTAAATAAATTTAATTAGTGAAAAATTAAAAAAAAAAAACAGTAAAAGTGCCTTTAATATCAAAACCCAGCTAAAAGCACCAAATTCTTCCTCTAGATTTTGTCATGTAGCAACCAGCAGGTAAAATAAAAGATGAGGTGTTGTAGTATAATATAATAATGTGTGTGTGTGTATATATATATATATATATTGCCAAGGCGCCACCTGTGGGTAGCCCAGGTTGTAGAGGGGTGAGGTGTTGGCAGAGATCCTAGGTTCAAGCTATAGCGCATTCCTCTTGTACCAAAAATAGAAATACGTATGGTCAAGGTGCCACCTGTGCTTATCCCAGGTGGTAGAGTGTTGAGGTTTGGGTAGATATCCTAGGTTCAAGCTGTAGCACTCTCCTCTTGTACCAAAAATATATAAATATATATAGCCAAGGTGCCACCTGTGCATATCCTATAGATACTAGGTTCGAGCTGTAGTGCCCTGCTCTCCTCTTGTACTCACCTAAGATGAAGTTCAACATCTCTTGGGAGAAAAGAATTTTCTTTCCTAATTCTTACCTAATGTAAGAACTGCTAATCAACCCCTTAAAGAACATACCATAGCATGAACCAAGACAGACCATCTACACCTCCAGTTGGAATAAGAATTAAGTGGCACATTTAAGCAGGATTTTTCTAGCAAGTCAACTTCTCAGTAAACAAACCAAAATGGCTTTAATTGCCGGCAGTACTTTTCCTATATTTCGAAATAACAAATTATACAGCCAATCTGCACCTCATATTTCTTCTTCACTCAATGTGTGCTTACAAACACATAGAGAAAGGGATTGAAAGAGCTAAACTTTCATCAAGTTAACAACGTCAAAATGTCGCTAGCATTTTGCAACAAGTTAATGCAAAAATAGCAAAATCAATACACAGAAAGGCACATAATAGTCGAGATAACATGTGAGTAGGAGGAAGAATATATAAACTCAAGAATAGGCTGCGGTAACTATTAATCCATTGGTCTTACCTCTTCCAACATGGACAAAAGCTTACTCAACTTGTTCTGCAGTTCTTGTCTTTCAGCATGTGAAAGCTCACTTGGAAAGTTATTGGTGGATTCCGGAGGGTCTGCAATCCCATTCTTTGATTTGCTGTCAACACCTTTTGGACTATTCAGGCCATGCTCATTTGTGCTTTGGTTTTTCTCCTTGTCAGGCTGCTTTAGAGCCTTTCGAACATTGACAACTTCATCAAGCACTTGTTGTGCTGCCTTAAGGTACTTAGAATTTGGAATGGTTCTTGCAATACTGGTCATTCCATATGGAGATAAATCCCCTTTATTTGAATCTTGATTACCACCAGAAAAACCAGGTGGCAGACATTCAGCATTTTTTGATTGTTCATCTCTAGAAGAGCCATTGCTGCCACCACCCTCACCTATAATTGACGGATTAGGACTTAAGAATGAAGCCAGGCCAGGATTTGGATTCCTGTAGGGGGAGGGCATTTGGATTCCAGATGGAATTTGCGTACCAAGGCTGAGGGACAAGCCCTGGACTTGTAAGTTCTGTCCACTGTGAAGAATACCAGAAGGTCCACCCATTGAATGCATAACTAGCATCTCATTTCTACCATCCCTCCATGCATTAAAATCATGCTCCCCAATTCGTGATCCACCAAGATTTGACAAGATTTCTTGCTGCTGTGTGCTTGAATTCGAAGCCTCCACAGACTGAATTTGAATGCAGTTATTTTGCAGATGGGAATTCCCAGCCAAGGTATCTGAGAATGATCCACCATTCATATACATCATCATATTACCAGGAAGAACTGGTGTCTCTGAATATGAACCCGGCATATATATCATTGGTGCACCATCTCTTTGGTTATTTGAACTAGCATAATAAGTAGCCATATCTATCTTTAGATTTTCCGGCCTGATTACTTGAGTCAGATTACATAATCATCCAAGGAACTGAAAAAGCCATTGGAAACAACTATTACACAACTCTATAGCATGCTTCAAATCCAAAAGAAAGAAGTGCAGAATTTGAATTCGATCTTTTAAGCGTTTACTTGTAAGTTCTACTCCCTCATGCAAAAAAAATTCCACCAGAACAAGGTGACAAACAAGCAATTAGCAAAAAGCAAAAATCAATAGACACCGTAAGCAGATGCTAGAATCTATAGTAATTTACTATTATGACCAAAGCCATTGATTGGGTGGCTAACATGTTCATGGTTACATTGGTCAACAGGGAGCAATAATGATATATTCATAGACAAAGAAGAATTAAACAGCACAAGATCCCTGCATGTAAATAATATCATCATCAAACATAATATGCATTGGGTTTCAGGATTTCAAAGAAATATATTGACTTAAGAATTCTTAATTATGAGAGAGAAATCCTTCTTTACAATACAATAAAAAGAGCATCTTTGTCACAGTAGAACAAGAGAATTATGCAGTAACAAATCCCAAATCCAAAAATTCCACTAAAAGCACCATTTGAAAACTATCATTTGAACGAAGCTCAAGAATAATATCTAAAAACAAAAGCTATCAGAGGCCCAACAAGCAAAATATAACCAAAAACCAAATCAGGAAGCAAGACAAAACCATCATCTGCAAATCCCAATAGATACTCAGTTAAATAAATAAGTTAAAAGTTGGAATCTTATAATCACCATCCTCATATCTTCCTCCTCCAGGCACAGACAGAGAGACAGGGAAGAGAGGAGAGAGATGAAAAAGAAAGAATAATAAAATAAGAACTGTGCAAAAAAGAGGATAAAAGTCCAAGAAATTGAGCAATAAAAAATTACCTGGAAACCAGTAACACTTGTGGTTGTTATAGCGAACATAAAACCTCAAAGACACCATTCGATCCGCTGATACACAAATCCGATCCCATTACAACAAAATAACAACACAACACTTCCTTTTCATTACACCCCCCTCTTGACCTATGCATACAATTGCAAAGGACAAACAGCAAGAAAGAAAAAAAGATAAATCCTTTCTCTTCTTTTTGTTTCTAAAAAGAAAGGAGAGTGATAATTAGATTTGAAAGTAGCAATGAATTTCCTCACTTTTGATCTTCTTCTCTCATCATTTATTCTCTAGCCATCATTCCCTCAAAACGCCACGTGAGCATCTCTCTCTCTCTCTCTCTCACACACACACACACACATACATGGTTAAACTTGTTTCTCTCTCTCTCTCAGAAAAGACTCAAAAGAAATGATAAACTGTCTCTTTCTAGCTTTCTTTGTGTGCCTTTTTGAAATAGCTTCCTCTTTCTGGAGGTTTGGCTTTTGGGCCTTTGCTTGAAACCCCAGCTGAGGCAGTGGTTGGTGCTTGACTTCCTTCTTGTTCTTCTAGTTTGTTGTGGTTATTGCTTCTTGTGGTTCTTCTTGCTGTTACAGTTCTTGGGTTCTTTGGCTATTTGAGATTGTGTTTGGTTAAGGAGTTCAATCTCTAACTACCAGTTGGTAGACCTCCCTTAAACCCCATCTCAAACACCATTACCAATCTCTCTCTCTCACTCTCTCTCTCTCTCTCATCCATAAGCATGGATGGAAGGTCTGGCTTTCCGGCAATATCCACCATATAAACATATTCTATGCTTTTTTTTTTGGTTTTTTTAATTTATTATCCAAAAAATTATTTAATTTTTTTATTTGATTGTTTTATTATATTTCAAATGTGAGACAGGAGGAGGAGCACCATTAGGTGCCCATATCACTATTTTTGTCCTTTTCTTCTAGCCAATGTTTGAGCTCTTGCATTGGGGTCTGTTTTTTGTTGTTTTTCAATTTTTTTTTCCTTTTTTTATATTTTTGTTTGTCCTAATTATCTGTCCCAGGATGATAGAGATTAAGAGTGAACAAAAATTGATTATAATATAAAATTTAAATTAAACGGTTTTATTTTAATTTTTTAATTTATTATTAATTGATTTGATCTAATTTAATTAGTAATTTTAAAAAAAAAAAATTAATTTCAATTTAATTCAATTTAAAAATTTATAAAGGGAGTTGTTTATTTTATTTTATTTTATTATTTTATAAAATTATGAAATATGATATGTAATTTAAAAAAATTATTATTAATTTAAAAAATAAAAAATAGATAAAAATAAATAAATTAAATTAAAATTGATAAATTGAATCAAATTAAATTTAAATTTTTTAATTCAATTTGTTTTAATTTCTAGGCTAATAATATTATTTTTCATTTAAGTTGTTAGCTATTTTTATTTAATTTGATTTGAAATTCTTAGTAACATTCCTAATTCTATTTTATAGCTATCTAAAACATATATATATATATATATATATATATATATATATATATATATATATATATATATATATATATATATATATATATATATATATATGAATGGGTGAATTTTAAACGAATAAAAATATTTTTATTTTTTATATTATTTATAATTATATATTATTTTTTATTATTTAATTAGGAATAACATTAATTTAAATAATAAAAAATAATATATAATCTAAAATAAAATCTTATGAAAAAAATTAAAATCATAAATTTATATTTTTTTTTAAAAAATAGTAAATTATATTTCAAAAAAGAAATCAATTTCAATTTTACTAAACTTAATGCCACAATCCATCCAATGTTTCTAATTTTAATTTTATGGCTTTTTTTATTCTAGAGTAAAAACTTTTTAATTGATTATTAAAATTTATTAATTCATTTTTATCTATAATTTATAATTTATTTATAATAAATAAAAATATAAATGGGAGGGCAAACTTGTAAACTAATTAAAAAACTTGCGTGTAATACTATTTATTATTTTAATGTTTAAGTAATATTTTCACACATTTATATTTTTAAAAGAGTCAATATTATATTATATTTTTTATTTTATATTGTTTAAATTAATAATTTAATTTAATATTTTATGTTATAATTAGATTAATTATAATATATAACTTGTTTTATAAAAATATAATAATTTCTAAACCAAGAAATATTTTTACTGTTGAATTAATTAAACTAATAGAATTAATATTTTATTTTAAATAATTAAATTTAATATTTGCATATAAATTATAATTATAAATCATTTTATACTTTAAAAACCCATAAATATAAAAGAACAAACGAGAATACAATTTTATTTAGCTAAGTATTATTATTATTATTATTATTATTATTATTATTATTATTATTATTATTATTATTATTATTATTATTATTATTATTATCTACATCATTTATTCAAAAATAGTAAGAAGTTTAATTCAAATTTTTAGAAAAGCAGTTATTTGATTCTGTTTTTTTTATTTATTTAAAGAAAATATTGCTCCACGCCCTTGGAAATTCAGCATCTTTCTAAGCTATATTACGTTATGAGCTTTTAAAATCATCACGTTTGATAGAAAAATATAGAATTATAAAAAAAAAATAGTAGGTAAGAAATGTAAGGCTGTTAAATAATTAATAATATATTTGATAGTTCATAATACTACATAATATAATCAAAATTTTTATTGAATTATAATAAAAAAATTTAATTATTGCATTATATATACATATATATTAATTTATATGCATTCAAGGTGGTCTCTAACTTGTTTAAAGGAAGCGCTCTCCTATTTTTTTTGTTTAGAGATTAAGGTCTCCTTGATTTACTGTGCTTGGCGAGTAGAGGAAGGCTGCCTTCCCCCTCTTGATTTAGTGGGTTTTTCTTCCCCGCTGGTGGGTTTGGCTATAGATAGATTTTGCTTGAACAGTGGTAATGAGTGGTTGAGATCACGACCCGATCCTATTAGCCAGATTGGTACTATAATTTGAGCTAATATAAAGTTTCTAAGACCTGTAGTAAGACTTATTATTTTCAAAGCCATATCCAGGACTAAATCAATGCGCAATATGCAATAAAAAATAAAAGAAAAATAAAATATTATAAATTTATTTTGAGCCAAATCAACTCGATGTCTATTAGGAAACCAAAATCAGGAGAGCCCAGTTCAACCCCGATGCTCATTATGTACAAACTATTTAATATCATAAAATTTTCATTAGTTAATACAATATTTACATAAATCATTATCACGACAGAGTTTTAGTTATTAAATAAATAAATAGACACAATAAACTATTAACTAAGAAGCACATCCTGCGGAGGAAAATGAAGATTAGATTCCTCCTGCAATCTAAGAAAAATATTTGAACAGGAATAAGTGTTTGACTCAGAGAGTATAGATATTAATTATAGATGCAATTTCTATAACTATCTAAAACTAGTGTAATACTACTATAAAATGCATATCCAACACATAAAATAAATAATTCACTCAATATTCGGGCAAGAAGTTAATTTGAAGCTACTCACATATTTAGTGTATCACATCAAGATATATATGTATATGGGAGCTGACTTACCATATAACTCTCTTAATCCAATACCTGTCAGCGAGGTCAACTCAATCTAAACTTTCGCTTAACAATCTAAGTGCGAGGGTTAGCGAGATCAACTGAAAGCCGTACTCACCCTAACTTATCCATATATAAGGATCGAGTCCCAGCAAGTCAAGCTCCAGCTCGATTACCTGTTCTACCCTTGTTCATATCCATACCATACTCACTCCAACACACACGCATAGCTCTAAATTATCCTTAGAGTGACAATTACAAATAAATAATAATAATTAAATATGTAGTAATCAAAATATCTTCAATATATTAACTATTCATGTACATAATAAATTATTTATAAAATGCATGAGCATGTCACATATATACTAATATTGAAATTACAAAAATAAATAATATCCGACTATAAACTTGTCGACTAGACTGCAGCTGGTCTGGCTTGAAGGAGAAGACGGCCGACACCGATTACTTAAATAAACATACCGACTTCTATCAAAAGACTGATAAAATTAAATAATTAATTCAAATTATAGAATCAAAATAAATTCTAAGATCTTACTGAAATTTTGGTAGAGTCTCCCCTACAACTGGACTTAACCCCCTGCAAGAAAAATACAACAACAACAACAAACAGGACCTCAGGCCCACAACAATAATTATAATGCCCATTCGGCACCTACAAGAATCCTAATCTATGTCCAATTATCTAAACTTCAGCTCAGGTCCCTAACTCCTTTACCGTCTAAATAATTATTTTCAGCACTTCAAAAATTATAAAAATATTTCTAGAGGTTCTCTACATCGTCCTTGTAATAATTAAATTTATTTAACTCAATTTAACTAAGTCAGGAATATTTTACAGATTTATCAGTTAGCTTGGCCAAGGTAAAAATTACATAACTTAAGTTTAAGACTACCTTTGCAAATTCTACTGTCTGAAACGTGTCTAAGAGGTCTGAAAATACAAGGATCGGCTATAATATTGACTATATTCTGGGATAGGCTATCGAGCAGTTGGATCAAGCCGAAAACTCGGTTTTGGGCCCCTATGAGCTATCATCGATCAGAGTGCCTATCTAGGATGCCTATGAGCTGTTGGTGATGGGTCCACTGACAGTTCATACGGTTCATCAAAACTCTCTCCGATTGCCCGATATCAGCCAATTTAGTTTAGGCCATTTGATGAGCATCTTTTCTTTTCGATCTCTAATCAAGTCGTAATTAGTATCAAAACGAAGCTTGAAGAGTGTAGATCATGATCCCCAAGTTCGATCGTCCAAATTCGCCGCTGATTGGCTGGGATCTAGCAGAAAAATTACAAAAACCCAAAACTTCTCAACATCTTGATTAGACGTCGAATGAAGCCGAAATCACGCCTGGAAGTTACTGCCTTGCACGCGCGTTGAAGGAGGAAATTCCTCCATTTGCGCCGCTGTTGGCGCTGCTCCAGCCGACTAGTGGCTTGCCGGCATCGTGGGGTGGTGGAGCTCCCCTTGTAACGGCCCAGCCCACTAGTGATATTGTCCGCTCTGGACCGAAGCCCTCACAGTTTTAAAACGCGTTATTAGGGGTTACGAACCACCAACTTATAAACCTAGCATCTCTCCCGTGTTTTGCCGATGTGGGATTTGCCTAGGGTGTTACAATTCACCCCTCTTATGGGACTCAGCGTCCTCACTGAGGTTTGCTCCATCATCGCTCAAGGTTGCACACGGAGCGGCTCTGATACCACAAATATAATGGCCCGGCCCACTAGTGATATTGTCCGCTCTGGGCTGAAACCCTCACGATTTTAAAACGCGTCGTTAGGGGTTACGAACCACCAACTTATAAACCCAGCATCTCTCCCGTGTTTTGCCGATGTGAGATTTGCCTAGGGTGTTACACCCCTGCCAACCGCTATTGGTGGCCAGAGTTTTACCGACAGCTGCAAAAATGGGGGAGGGGAAAGAGAGTGACAAGAGGGAGAGGGAAGAATGTGGGAGGGAGAGAGAGAGGGTAGCTAGATTTTGGTTTTTTTTTTTTAACTTTTAATTACCTAATAAATCCTTAAAGTTTTGTAAGTTTTTCAATTAGGTCCAAACTTGTTTTTCAATGGGACTCAATATTACCTTAAATAGTTAAAATTAGATTTTTAAGTAAAATACAACGACGACAACAACAACAACAACAACAACAACAACAACAACAATAATAATAATAATAATACTAATAATGATAAAATTAATAACAATTAATCAAATCTTAGAATCAAGGTCAACAATAGTGAAATAATATATTTTGTTAATTGACTTTTGACATTAATATTTAAAACTAATCATTTCAATTAAAAATTAGACTATTAAATAAATTTATAAAATATGCTTAGAAATAACATTAAAAATATATATATATATATATATATATATATAAATGAAAGTATTACAAAATTATAAATTAGTAAGACAATATTAAAATAATATTTAAATACTATACATATAAAAATATAAAAATTTTTATTTTAAAATTCAGGTTATTACAAGGGATCTTGAGAGGCCGATGGTTTGACCGTTGTGGTCTCTCTTTTGTTCTTCTTTTGTTAGTTTTGTTGTATTATTGTTGTATGCCAAGTGGGTTTAAGGGAGGAGCCTCTGTCAATTTGCCTTGTTTGGATGGCATGCATGTCCATTTGAGTGCCTATGTAGATTTGAAGAGTTGTCAGATAGAATGCCATTGTCGTCCTAACTAACAATGATTGAGATGCCAATTGGGTCCTGTTCCTCCTTCGCTTTTTTCCACTGTGTGGTTGCCGGTCTAAGCTCAAATTCTTCTATTGGCCCCATAGCCTTTGTTCTCTACGTAGTTGATAATGGTTATAGTTTTGTTGCTCTATTGATATTGTTATGTTGATTGTAACATCCCAAATTTTTAAATAATTATTTTATGTGTAATTATATAATTTTTTACTGTTTTGGAGGGTCTAGGAGGAGCCATATATTGTTGATGAGATGTGGATATGGGAGATGTGATTTAGAAGTGTTATTTAGATCATTTTATAAGTTGGGTAGGTCCTAAATATAGGAAAAATTTTACCGAATTTTTTGCAAAACTTAGAATATCCTTTGATTCTTTAAAGTTTCGCTTTAAGTAAATATTGATAAATTTGTGATATAATTTTTAAATGAGCCAGGTCAACATTCCTCCTCTGTCCAACCGCCGCAGTGACTTTTCGGTTTATTAGTGAGTAGATATTAATTTTATTTATAATTTCAATATTATTATGTATTTAAGGCATGCTCATGCATTACTTATACATTTATGTATGTAGTAAAAGTTAGGCACACCTTATATTGCATTTGTTCTTGATGATATATTACTGTGATTGTTGTTTTATAGCGATCTGGAGCTGTGTGTGTGAGTTGGTGTGTATGTGGTGTATATGGATATGGGTAGGATGGGTAGATGCGACTTGAGCTTGAGTCACTGGGACCCGATCCTTATTGTGGATAAGTCGGGGTAAGCACGACTTTGAGTTGATCTCGCTAGCCTCCATATTTGGATATTAAGAGAAAGTCCGGCTTTGAGTTGATCTAGCTGGCAGAGGTTAAAATTAAGAGAGCTGTATAGGGGATCAGCTCTCATATATATGTGAGTATGAATGTGACACGGGTGTGTGAGTGCTCCAGATTGCTTTTGATGTGATTATGACTTGACCCGTTTGAATTATGTAAAGGTGTTATATTCATTCTTAGGGATGCACTAGACTTAGGTAGTTATAGAAATTGTATGTAAAATCAATATCTTACTCTATGAGTTGAACGCTCACTTCTGTTCACTCTTTTTTTTTTTAAAGCTATACGAGGACTCTTACTTATGTTTAACCTACTTCCTACCTCGTAGGTCTCTTAGTTGCTCTATCTATGTTTGTGTTGTAAATTTTGCAAGTTTCAGAACTCCGCATATGTTAGAAGATATTTTATTTGACTTGGGACTGTAATAGATTATTATTTGAAATCTGTAACTTATTGATTATGTATATGTGGATTTGTGGATTGAATGGGTTATGTGGATGAGGGGGCTAAGCTCCCAGTGATCATATTGAGTTGTTGATGATTGTAGGGGTGAGCTGAGCTCCCCAAATGATTTTATTTTGTGATCACAAGTTGAGTGAGGTAAAAACTCCTCGTTGGGTAGTCTAGTTTATGGCCAGATTTTGTCCGATTGATTTCTTGGAAATGGGCTTGAATATGGGCTTTGAGGTTGAACTAGAGAATAGTTAGGCTTATTACTATGAGTTTTGGAGCCTTATGCTAACCTAAGTTCCAGTGCCGATCCAGCCCAGAATTTGGGTTATGACATTGATCGGGCCTCTCTCTGTTATTGACATTCTTGGTCAAGCGATACCTAAAAATTTAGCACGTGGATGATTTTTGGATTCTCTGCTGTGGATCCTTTTACTCGATAGGGCTTTTGGGTAGGGTTAGAGACTTAAGAATCTATGTTTGAGCCTTCTTGTAAGATTTTAGGCTTGTGTTGTATTTTTGTGAGTTGTAATTAGAATTTTTTGAAGGCTTAGAAGTTTTTTTTTTTTTTTTTTTAAGCTTATATTTCTTTGCCTATTAAGCCATTTAATGAACTTTTATTCCTCATAAAAAAAATCATATGTAATCTAATTTATTAAATGAAAATTGCATGTATTATTCAACTTGTAACATAAAATAATTATTAAAAAAAAAAATTTGGTTCTTAAAACGCGTTTGATGTTAACCTTTGAATGGGTCAATACAATTATACACTTTTCCAAAACACATCCGTAAACTTTATAGAAAATTTGACAAAAACATGTATAAATAATCCAATGTCTATATTTTCTTTTTCCCAATATGAAACTAATTGTTATCATTTTATATGGATATTTATATACATAAAACAAAAATTAGTCTCTATATATGTTTATCTTTATGTACCTAAAATATACATGTTTATAATTATATTAATTTTGGATCATATAATAAAATAAATTGATAATTAATTTGTTAATAATTATATTAGAGAATTTAGATTAAAAAAATGGTAAACATACTCAGTCCCTGTCAATCTATTATTACTTTTTTTAGTAGAAAAATTAAAAGGGTAGGATTTTAAATTTAACCCTACTTGATGAATGATATATTTATAGTCAATCACTAAATCTAACCAAGACAATTTAAAAAATTAATGATGATGGGTCTTATCATTACCTACTGTAACCCATTTTTCAAAGTTTGGAGTTTTGTGTTGTGGAGTGGACCCTTTTGCAATTCCAATATTAATGTGTTGAATGACCAATTAATTGAATTTAATTGGGTGACATGGTCTATGACCTAAATTTTATTTGCCTTCCATCATGTTGTTATTAGAGAGTGATTAAGGGGGAGGTTGGTCAATTTCATAATTTCATCCAATTTGCACTATCTTATGTATAATCCTATGCAAGACAATGACTATAGACATCTAAATAAATATACATATATTATTTTCTACTTGTATGATCTCAAACAAAATATTCAACACTCTTGCAAGAGAAAAGATAATTAAAAAAAGTGAAGGATTAGCATTAAATTAGCAACCTAATTGAGATTAGAAAAGACAATTAAAATAAAATAAATGGTTAGAACTAACTAATAAACACAAGTGGGCAATGTTCATTGATTAGCTTAAAAGAAAGATAAAACAAATGCAATAATTATGACTTGCATATCTAAAATTGCTAACAACCACCTTTTGCATTTAGGCTTCGGGATGGTAATAGGTCAAGTTTTAGGGTACCCGATTCGATTGAATCCTAATAGAATGAGTTTAGATATTATATAATTAGATTTAAGATAGATTCGATTTGAAAAATAATACCCATGACAGGTTCGGATCGGATTCGAGTTTTATATATTGGGTATCCGTTACTCGAATTCGTTTATATAAATACTTAATTAAATATAATATATATATTTTTTATAATAATATTTATAAATTTTTATATTTTTTATTTTATATAAAATGAAATTTAAATATTTTATGAAATTATTAAAAATTTAAAATATAAATTATTAATCAAACTAATTTTTTATATAAAATATTAATTAAAATATATAAAATTAAATAAATATATATATATATTTTTAATAATAATAATTAAATTTCAATAATTAAAAATAAATTTTAACTAGATTTAAAATGAATTTAAATTTTAATAATATTAATTAAATTTTAATTTAAATTTAAATAAAATAATTTTTATAAATATCGCATTGCGGTTCCTATTTAAGCATTAACTCAAAATCTAAAAAGAGGGAAGGCAAAGTTTAAAATAATAATAATAATAATAATAATAATAATAATAATAATAAAAACTAGAATCAAATAAAAAAATCATAGGTTGATTGTTTAGAATTTTATATTAAATATAAAGTGTACATATATTTAAGTTATATAAAAATAAAAATTTTCATAAAATTATTATAATTTTAAAATATAATTTATTTTATTTTTAATTTAAATATAAATATGTCTTTATTTAAAAAAAAAAAATTAAGAAGAAAACCAAAACATAAATAAAAATCCAATCTCAGCAGCGGAAGCAGAGCCTCCTGACACTGGTTACGGGTCATGGGCTTATTCAATAGCTTTGCAGAGAGACGGTGAGACATTCGTGTTGTTGGGATTCGTGAAAGGGAGGGCAAGGGAAAATGCAAGGTTAATAAACAGAATAGAACAGAACAGAAGCAAGGGTTTTGATTGGTTGATAGAATACAAAGAATTAGACCATCAGCCCTTTTTAATAAATGAATTTTAAATATTTGAAAAGTTAAAAATTTGAAATATATTATTCTGAGTGCCAAGTAGCACCCACTCCCTCCCTCCCTCTCCCTTGGATTTCTTGCGAGCATTGAAAATGTTATGAAGGTTCGCAGACATTGGATCTCGCCACAGAGCATTGTATAAATTTTTTTGTCTAAATAAACATTTCGTCTGCTTTTCTCTCTCCATTTTTTGAAGTCGTTTTGGTGAAGAACAATAAGTATTATTTTTTTTTAATTTTATCTTTATTTTTATTAAATATAATAATTATTTATATAATATTTTAAAATTAATTTTAATAAATTTTTTAATAAAATAAAATAAAATAAAATAATTTAATGAAATTAAAGATTTTTTTTAATAAATAAATTAAAGAGTATTTTATTATAATTTAAATGATTTAATTATTATGTAAAAAGCTTAAATAACAAATGAAAGTAAGTAAAGTTAGTATTAAAAACAGGAATTTAATTCTCCAATTCTAATATGTGAAGAATACAAACACATGAATTTTATGCTTGCCTCATCAAATGAGGATAGACATACTTCTATTTTCATATCAATTAAGAAAATGTAATTAATATAATTAAAGAAATAAATTTTATTTAATTTTTTTTAATATACCCTTTACTTTATTACTTTATTAAAAATTAAATAATTCATATTATTAAATTATTTTTAAAATTAATAAATTTTAATTTTTCGATGCATATTAATTAAGAATATATTATTAAGTTAATAAATAAACTACTATTTAAAAAAAAAAAGTAGCCTATGATTCAGTGGAATTAGAAATTGATGTTGAGGTGATATATAATTTTTTTTTCCTTTTTTAAAATATGAGTTATCACTTTCAATTAGAGTTAAAATAATAACTTAAAAATTATATTAGTTTATTATTTAAACAAAAAAAAAAATTATACAAGTAATAATTTAAAATTTCATGAAAAATTTTATAAATTCACAATTTATATATGTGTATAATTACAAAAGTAAAATACAAGTCATTAAAAATTAATAAAAATTTTCATCAATTTTCCATCCGTTCATACTAAATATCAAAATTTAATCAAATGCCTATAGATGAAATTATTAATTTTAATTATACTATAAAATAGAATAAAAAGAAAAAAGTAAAAAAAAAATAATTGAGCTTAATATTAATTATGACTTGAGTTTTAAAATATTGAACTTTTAAATTTTTAAGCATATATATATATATATATATATATATATATATATATATATATATATATATATATATATATATATATATATATATAAGTAAATAAATAATTATAATTTGTTCTTTTGACATTCTAAAGTTTTATTTAATTATAAACTTAAATAATGAAACGGGACAATATAAATTTATAAAAAAAATAAATAAATTTATATATTAAAAAGGAAAAAATTTGAGCAAGTGCTAATTTGAATTTCAATAAGAATCAATTATTTAAAAAAAAGTTATTGAAAAATATTTTAAAATTATTTAAAATATTAAATAAATTAAATTGATAAGATGTATACTCTTCAAATTGTCTAAGAATTTTGTTTTTTCGGGTAATAAAGGGAAAGAAACACACACAACTACAAAGAACTAAAACGAGATTAGGCTACTCCATGCTGATCATGCGATTGCCATTGCAGCAAGGATTGTGGAGGATGCTGGAGCTCACGGACTCCAATGGGAAAACTAGAGGCAACACCAGCTAAGCAATCTGCACAGAAATTCGCTTCCTTCCAAGCATGGTTCAGGCGCAAACATCAACTCTTATCAAGTAAAGCTCTGATGGAGAAACAAGAGCTAAAGCACTCCGTGGCGATTCAACCTTCCCCTCCAAGCACTGAACTACCAGCAAGTTATCACATTCAAGCTAAATCCTCGGCAAACCCAAACTTCTCAGCTAACTGAAGACCTTCCCAAATAGCCCACAACTCTGCCATAACCACTAAGCATCTGCCCCCATTCGCCACAAATGCTACCAGAAGCCAAACTACTGGACTGCACAATTGCCCCATCGGCGTTGAGTTTAAACCACTCTGAAGGAGGCGGCACCCAAGAGACCCAATAATTTCAGAACACCGAAGGTCCTCTAGTAGCATCCCCTGTCTGCTTAAAAATACCATCAAAATTACCCGTAGAAATCATTATCTCATGAACAAAGAACTAACCTCAATGTCCTTACGATTAAACAAAACTTTATTTCGTCGACCCCAAATTTTCCACGCTGCTACTCCAAAAAAAAGAGGCCAACTAACTCCTGTACTCGACCGACCATGAAGAGAAAGATTTCCAGAAATCTAATGCGTAACTGAAGCATCATGTTGAAAGAGAACTCGCAGCCCAGTGGCACTAGGCACCTCCACACTGAACTCGCAACATGACAGTCCCGCAAAGCATGTAAACTGGTTTTGGCATAAGCCAAACAAATCGGACAAGCCTCCTGATCACACAAATGCCGACGAGTTCTTTCAGAAGTAGTCAATACTCGATTGTCGTTCATGAGCTAACATATATAAAAATCAATTTGGAAATATTTTAATTATAAATTTTAAACAAATCATGCAAACATCTCACTCAGAGCGAATTGTACTTGAGAAAGAGTTCATTTCAAGCTTTCCAAATGGTTCAAGCTATAATTACAAAAAGCTCTAGAAAATCAATGTCATGCAAGCTAAAAAGTGAGAATAATAACATGGCATGAAATTCACCAGCAAGGGTGAGACGAAGAGAATAGACATACCAAATCCATTTGATAATAGGACAAAAGAGAAACAAATGATCCACTTTCTCGTTAGCTGACCCACAGAAATTACAACACCCTACCACATATGCCCCACATTTGCATAAATTCACCTTGGTAAGAAGATCGTTCGTCACTCTCAACTAAATGATGACCAAATCTTACCCAATTGGGCGAGGCAGTAGATGAAGAAGTACTAGCTTCAGCTTGAATGCCCTGGAGGCCAGCAAAATGATATGCACTGTATTAAATTCAGAGATCAATAATGTCACGACCCAACCTATGGGCCGGACCGGCACTAGGACCTGGGCCAGCCTAAAGCCCCCGAAGCCCGTAGTAAGCCTAACTGTTCATTAACCCAACTCTAAGGCCCATTTAGGCCCAATTTCAAGAAACCAAACGGACAGAATCCGGCCATAAAATGGACTTTCCAACGGGGAGTTTTCGACTCACCCGACCTGTAAACATAATAAATACTCAATTGGGGAGCCTACCACCCTCCACATACTCATATCCTCATAAAATAAATGGGAGCTCGGCTCCTCATCCAATCCATCAAACATACATATCATTATACGTTTACGTGTCCAACATGATAATAATATTACGCACCATAATCAAATAAATACTTCTAACACATGCGGAAATTCTAGGAGTAAATAAAATTACACAAATATTGATAAACAACCTGCGAAGGAGAAAAGCAGGTTAACCAAAAATAAAATCCTCCTGTAGCCTGAAAAAAATATTGAACAGGAGTGAGCGTTCGACTCAGAGAGTAAAATATCAATTTTAACCATAATCTCTATAACTATCTAAAACTAATGCACCCTGTAGAGTGAAATGCAACATCAACATCATTTTCACATCATAACATCAAAAAGGTAATTTGGAGCACTCACGCACCCTGTAGCATCAATCATAACATATGGAGCCGATCCCCTATCTGACTCTCTTAAATCCAACCCGGTGCAGTGAAGAACTCAAGCTGACTTTCGCTTAATAAACCAAATCGAGGTCCCAAATAAGAACTCAAGCCGTGACTACCCCTCGAAGGATCGGGTCCCAGCGAAGAACTCAAGCCGTGACTACCCGTCCTATCCATAGTCCACACCACATCACACGCACGCCAACGCACGCACACTGCTCCAAATTACCACAACAACATCATGACACTTTAACAGTTATCAATGCATCATAAATCGTGCCTAGAGTTTAACTACATAAATATATGCATATAAGTGATGCATGGGCATGCTGAATATATAATAATATCGAAATTACAATTAAAATTAATATTTTACTCACAGACTTGACGGTGGTTACTGAGGCGACTGGGCGGAGGAAGAAGGCTGTCCCGGCTCACCTGACAATTTTATTACAATCATTTAATACAAATGACTCAATACAAATCAAGAAAAGACCCAATACGTCCTAAGTCATGCCGGAAATCCGGCAGAGTCTCCCCTATACCTAGGACCTACCCAACCTGTAAAATGGCTCAAAACACACTTCTATATCCACAATCCATATATCCACAACTCAATCACATCACACAGCCCCTCCTGGGCCCATCAAATCAATCATCCATCACAATATGTAAAATTTCAATTTAGTCCTTATAATTGATCATTTTTGCAAAAACTGCTCAAATAAGCTCTAAAAATTATAAAACTCTGCCCCGCGGTCCTTAGAAATATTACTAAGCTATTGCAAAAAGAATCGTAATTTTCTAAGCTACCACGAATATTTTATGGATTTTTAATCCTATTTAAGCACTAGAAAATTACGAAAAAGCAAGGTTCGGGTTTACCTTTGCCGATTCCGACTTCTGAAACGCGCTCGGGATGCCTGACAATGGTGGGGTAGCCAAAACCTCGATCCAATTCGGAGACTTTTCCGGTAGCTGGTCTGTCTGGCCGGAAATTCACAAATCCGGACAACTGTCGAATTTCCGCGAATTGAGGATACCTACACGAAGCCCAATAATAATATATAAAAATCAGGGGTGTTACATTCTTCCCCCCTTACAGAAAATTCGTCCTCGAATTTTTACACAAGGCAGAATAAAGTACATGATTACACATTGAACAGATAAGGGTACTTGCTACGCATGTCCCGTTCTGACTCCCAGGTGCACTCTTCCACTGACTGGCTCCTCTACAAAACCTTAACCATAGGGATCTGTTTTGATCTCAGCTGTCTCACTTGGTAGTCCACTATGGCTACAGGCTGCTCCTCAAATGTCAAGTTCTCTTTTAGCTCTATCACATCCGGCTGCAGTACATGAGAAGGATCGGGAATGTATTTCCTGAGCATGGAGATGTGGAACACGGATGAACGTGAGAAAGGTTGGGTGGTAGCTCCAACCAAAGAGGCAACTGCTCCAACTCTATCAGTAACCTCAAAAGGTCCAATATACGGAGGTGCCAACTTGCCCTTCTTTCCAAATCTCATGACTCCCTTCATCGGAGAAACCTTCAGGAATACATAGTCGCCTACTGCAAACTCCATATCCCTCCGTCTGGGGTCTGCATAACTCTTCTGCCTACTGAAAGCTGTTTTCAATCGTTCCATGATTAAAGGAACTATCTCTGAAGTGTACTGCACTAGGTCTACATCGTGCACCTTCGCTTCTCCCATTTCGCCCAACACAGAGAGACCTACACTTTCTTCCATATAGTGCCTCATAGGGTACCATCCCTATGCTGGAATGGTAACTGTTGTTGTAGGCAAACTCCACCAAAGCTAGCTGCTCATCCCATTGACCTCCAAAATCCAAGACACTCATGCGAAGCATGTCTTCCAGTGTCTGGATTGTCCTTTCGGACTGTCCGTCTGTCTGAGGGTGGAAGGCCGTACTGAAGTTCAACTGTGTGCCAAGTGCCTCCTGCTTCTTTCTCCAATACCGAGAAGTGAATCGGGCCTCTATCGGATATTATGGAAGCCAAACTCCATGCAACTGACTATTTCTCGAATGTAGAGCCGCGCATCGTGCCACGTAATATGTAGTCTTCACAGGTAAGAAGTGAGCTGACTTGGTTATGCGGTCTACAATTACCCATATCTAATCATATCCTCTCGTGGTACGAGGCAACCCAGTTATAAAATTCATAGTAATCATTTCCCACTTCCATTCTGGGATAGGGAGCTCTTGCAGCTTCCCTGACGGTCTCTGGTGTTCAAACTTCACCTTCTAACAAGTCAAGCACTTGGACACAAAGTCTGCTATGCCTCTCTTCATGCCATTCCACCAATAGCTATCTCTCACATCATGGTACATCTTGGTGGAACTCAGGTGACACTGCATGATGTATAATGTGCCTCTCGCATGATTTCATTCCTGAGGTTGTCCACATTGGGCACACATATCCTAGAACCTTGCACTAGGGCGCCATCATTGGCAAATCCAAACTCACCACCTTCACCCTGCTGTACTCTTTCTATGATCTTCATTAATTGTTGGTCTCTGTGTTGGGAAACTCTAACTCTATCTCGCAAGTCCGCCTCACCAAAAATGAGCCAACAAGACCCCTCATCTGAAAGATCTAGGATTAAACCTTGATCCATCAACTCATGTACTTTCTGAATCAACGGTCTCTTCTCTGCTGAAATATGCGCCAAACTGTCAGAAGATTTTCTGCTTAAAGCATCTGCTACTACATTGGCCTTCCCTTGGTGGTACTGGATGGTGCAATCATAGTTTTCCAGAAGCTCCATCCATCTCCTCTGTCTCAAGTTTAAATCCCTCTGTTGGAAGATGTACTTCAAACTCTTATGGTCGGTGTATATCTCGCACACTTCACCATACAGGTAGTGTCTCCATTTTTAGTGCAAAGACTACAACCGCCATTTCCAAATCATGGGTGGGATAGTTCTGCCATGCCTCTTCACCGCCTTGAAGCATAAGCCACTACTTTTCCATTCCGCATCAAAACACACCCTAGGCCAACTCGAGGCGTCCACAAGACACCTGTATCCTTCATCGCTCATTGGTAGTGTTAACATAGGGGCAGTGGTTAGACACTCCTTATCCTCGTCATTATAACTGACTCTATCGAGCTCTCTTCCTGTCCTTTGCATCTTATCCACTTCCCTTTTCCTATTTTTGGTATTGTTGGTATCTTTTCAACCTGCTGTACTTATTCCTTAATTTTAGTCCTATCTCATACTTACACCTTTTCCTTCAAAGATGTCTATCCCATTATCAACTTTAACTTTCTTTTTATTTCTTAGTCTTATCTTGATTACTAGTTTCATTCGAGAGAATTCTAACCCTATGATTTACTCCTACCAAGACATTCTTCACCTTATGTAACACTTATAATTACCCATAGAAAATTTTTCTTGTATCCCTTTTTCCAACTTAACTATCGAACATTATCATTCCCTACCACCTTAGTAGGAAATTGCTTATCTGGATGAATATGAGCCCCATAAACTATAAGTTCCATCTCGAACTAACACTACTGTAGGAAATATGTGTCATGCCTTAATTCCAAACAAGATACTTCACGTGTTTATTCTCCTTAATATAATCATATATACCGCCCATAGCTTTCTAAACTTCAACCTCAAATTACCCATCAGAACAATTTCATCTATTGAAACTCATCCATAAATAGTACTTCATCTAGCTCATAGTTTAAAACAAATGTAAGCCTTAGTAGCTAACTCAATTTAACTCCTGTCATTACTCGATCGTCCTTTCATACTTAACACTAGGTATGTACTTACTGTCATTCTCATATCGTGAAATTGTATATGAATTGGTGCCTATCAAAATCTCAAATAACTAGGTCTCCTTGCCTCGCCGCTCTCCTTATATAACACTGAATCAAAAACACGAGCTAAACTTGAAAAGAAAGAAAAATATCCTCTATATTCAACTACGCTCGATTGTCCATATAATAACGTTTAACCTATGTTTTTAGTCTCTCTTCAAATTTCATCATCTCCTAGCACAATTGTGCTCTACCTATAAGGTATCATCTGCATGAACCCTTTCTTGTACCATCGCCCTTCCCGACATAATATTTTATAATTTATTAACTTTACTTATACTCGACCTATGATTCATATCTATCATCGTTTATATTGTGCCCTTAACCCTTGTTGAATCCTGAAAGATTTCTCTCGCTAATAGATTCTTTCAACACTAATTCCACCCTTATCTATAGTCATTAATTTGATCCTTAAACTTTCTAGTGATTTATTACCATCCATACTTGTTACTTTTTATTCTACCCCTCCGTTGCTCTGTTGTTATTGCTTTCTTCGCAAAGTGATTACATTGATCACACTAAAAATGTTTGCCTGACATTCATAACGAACCTCTAACTACCTTTTCACTATCTCAAAAGTCTAACCTAAAACCTATGTGTCATTATCTATCATTCTTTTCCTCTCATCATACCTATTTGATCCCTTAGACTGACTTTTATTCAACTTACTGCTTACTAACTTCTCTTTCTCTACCTATTTAGGTAGTCCGCAATACCATCGCACACCTTCTAACATTTACTCATTATTATTGTATTCCATACCTCCATCACTTTTCTCACTAATGTGGTCCCATTTTGGGTTTTCCATCCTTGTCATTCTCCTTGCCAAGAATAACACTTAGCCTATCCTATATCTTAACTTTGTTCCTTTTATTATGCGCTCTTTAGGTTGTCCTTTCATTTATTTCCTTTGTCTTACCCAAAATAGAACTTGACTATTCTATCCTGGTTCCATTCTTTTCCTAACATAATAGTGTACTTGCTAACTATATCTTCGAGTCTCTATCGCGTTATCATATGTCCTGCTACTCAGATTTGGTCCTTTGACCACTCTAGCTAGTACTTCCACTAGCATTTAGATTATATTGCATCTGCAATCAATTGTCCAAACTTTCATTCTGCACTTTCTTTATCCATTGGCCTTCTGTGATTTATCTTCGCTAATTTATTACTCTTAACACTATTATAATTAGATTATACTATTGTTTTGAATAATTTGAAATTAGAAAGGAACTCAGCAAATTACAGTCATACTTTTATTGTATGATCTCTATTCTTATCCTTTAGCTTACATAATACCCTTACCACCTCGAGAAGTGATTCTGTAGTAATTTTATTTATTTGTTATTATTATTATTATCCATGTTTACTCAATTAGCCAAAACTTAAGGTTCCGAGCACCCAAACCCGTCATCCAATTCAAAGGATTTACATCCATCGTGATCTGATTATATATGATTCCTATAATGGAACTTGTATCCTCTCCAGAATACCCGAGCCAACTACTCTCTACCACACTCTACAGTCCCATCTGGGGCACTATTTTGTGGATCACCATTATTAGTAATAACTTTCGATCCCTTCTGAAAAGATAGGACTATACCCTAACTTGCTGCAACAAAGGTACTACATTTACCACCTTGCTCAAAACCATGCCAAACTAATGTCTCTCTTATCATATCATAGCTCTGTAAATCATATATTCATAGTTTCGACCTTCTCTAGGTAGTAGGGTTGTACTTTTATTCCATACTGATACACACAAGGTATACTATTCTCACTAAGCTCTAAGCAAAATGTTTGTCATACTGCAAAAACCATCCAAAATTCCATACCGAAGACTAGATGGTCTCACTCTATAGGTGTCACCTTTACTTTGCAACTAGTCCGAAACCTGCAGTCCGATAGCAACTCTCATCGTAACTCTAGCTCATGCTAGGTAACTGGTCATCGACTCTAGTTACCACCCAACCGTGACCTTCGATATTCTAGCTCTAGATCCCTAACCAAGAGTTCCCAACTCCTTTGCGGATATAGAACTGCTCGCATTATCAGTACCAAAGCAGACTGCGCAACATCCTCATCATAAGCACTACAGGAAGTACGCAGCTCTACACAATAATCTCATGTCGATCAGTAATCTGCGACTACGTAACAAACATCGAGAATATTGTATAGTTACTACGATACGTCCTGGCAGACTAGGTCTCTTAATCTCTTATCTCTCTTGAATCTTCTATTATCATAAACTTATTCTGCGGGTCATCCACCGATGACCGCCAAAGAATGGTATCCTCATCCTTATCTAGGCAAATCAGATTTTCAAGACTCACTTTTATGTACTCGTGCCTTGCACGAAATGGGCACACCATTTAAACCCATACCGATTTAAAATATAGTATTTATTGGAGTACGTGTTTCCAAGGTAGATCTCAATAAGTTTGCTAAATCTATTTCATGTTTCTATGTACTCCACGAAAATCAAGACACTAACTGAGGTAATCTTATATTTCCCGAGGTATAACGTAGAATCTAGAAACAAAGAATTACAGGAAAAGACGAAAAATGTAATCCTATACTCCGCATGTGACTCTAGTAGACTCTTCCCAACACTTTAGATGAACATTCCTATGAATCTGGAGCCTAAGCTCTGATACCACATTTGTCACGACCCAACCTATGGGCCGGACCGGCACTAGGACCTGGGCCAGCCTAAAGCCCCCGAAGCCCGTAGTAAGCCTAACTGTTCATTAACCCAACTCTAAGGCCCATTTAGGCCCAATTTCAAGAAACCAAACGGACAGAATCCGGCCATAAAATGGACTTTCCAACGGGGAGTTTTCGACTCACCCGACCTGTAAACATAATAAATACTCAATTGGGGAGCTCAGCTCACCCTCCACATACTCATATCCTCATAAAAATAAATGGGAGCTCAGCTCCCTCATCCAATCCATCAAACATACATATCATTATACGCTACAGTCCAACATGATAATAATATTACAGACCATAATCAAATAAATACTTCTAACACATGCGGAAATTCTAGGAGTAAATAAAATTACACAAATATTGATAAACAACCTGCGAAGGAGAAAAGCAGGTTAACCAAAAATAAAATCCTCCTGTAGCCTGAAAAAAATATTGAACAGGAGTGAGCGTTCGACTCAGAGAGTAAAATATCAAATATAACCATAATCTCTATAACTATCTAAAACTAATGCACCCTGTAGAGTGAAATGCAACATCAACATCATTTTCACATCATAACATCAAAAAGGTAATTTGGAGCACTCACGCACCCTGTAGCATCAATCATAACATATGGGAGCTGATCCCCTATACGACTCTCTTAAATCCAACTGGTGCCGAAGAACTCAAGCCGGACTTTCGCTTAATAAACCAAATCGAGGGTCCCAGCGAAGAACTCAAGCCGTGACTACCCCTCGAAGGATCGGGTCCCAGCGAAGAACTCAAGCCGTGACTACCCCTCGAAGGATCGGGTCCCAGCGAAGAACTCAAGCCGTGACTACCCGTCCTATCCATAGTCCACACCACATCACACGCACGCCAACGCACGCACACTGCTCCAAATTACCACAACAACATCATGACACTTTAACAGTTATCAATGCATCATAAATCGTGCCTAGAGTTTAACTACATAAATATATGCATATAAGTGATGCATGGGCATGCTGAATATATAATAATATCGAAATTACAATTAAAATTAATATTTTACTCACGGACTTGGCGGTGGTTACCGAGGCGATCGGAGGAAGAAGGTCATCGGCTCACGACAATTTTATTACAATCATTTAATACAAATGACTCAATACAAATCAAGAAAAGACCCAATACGTCCTAAGTCATGCCGGAAATCCGGCAGAGTCTCCCCTATACCTAGGACCTACCCAACCTGTAAAATGGCTCAAAACACACTTCTATATCCACAATCCATATATCCACAACTCAATCACATCACACAGCCCCTCCTGGGCCCATCAAATCAATCATCCATCACAATATGTAAAATTTTAATTTAGTCCTTATAATTGATCATTTTTGCAAAAACTGCTCAAATAAGCTCTAAAAATTATAAAACTCTGCCCCGCGGTCCTTAGAAATATTACTAAGCTATTGCAAAAAGAATCGTAATTTTCTAAGCTACCACGAATATTTTATGGATTTTTAATCCTATTTAAGCACTAGAAAATTACGAAAAAGCAAGGTTCGGGTTTACCTTTGCCGATTCCGACTTCAGGAACGTGCTCGGGATGCCTAACAATGGTGGGGTAGCCAAAATCTCGATCCAATTCGGAGACTTTTCCGGAGTCGTCTGTTCGCCGAAATTCACAGATCCGGACAACTGTCGAATTTCCGCGAATTGAGGATACCTACACGAAGCCCAATAATAATATATAAAAATCAGGGGTGTTACAAATAAAATAGCCAATTCCTTTGATATCAATCATTGATCTACTGACTCTAGCTAGCTTAAAGAGAGAATTTAATTCTAATGCTCAACAATTAGTTTTAATTGTTCGTACAACACTTTAATTAGAGTTGAACCAACCTTTGAGACACTTGGTTTGAAACGGGACACTTGTGGGGTGTTTGGTTTTGATAGATATCCAAACAGGTGAACTGGAGTGTTTTGTGTTTAGTAAGTAAAAAAAAATAAAGCTGATAGTTGATGGATAGCTGATATGGTAGCAGTTTTGTATCAGCTCTATTTTTAGAACTGTTTCTCCTGATTTGATTTTATTTTTTATTTTGATTATATTATTATTTTTTATTTAACTCAAAAATTAATATTTTTATATTTTTTATTTATAATTTTAACATTTTAATTAACGCATTTCAATTTTTTTAAAATATTTTTTATTAATAACATAAAATATAAAATATTTATTTATATATAAAAACTTAAAATTAATTATAAATTTTTTCTTTGTCAATAATAATTACTTTGTTATTTTATCTATATTTTTAAAGTTATTTAATTATTTTTTAAAAAATTTAATTATTTTCTTATTTCAATAATAAAATAAAAGATATAATATAATAGATTAATAATTTTATATTTATTTTAATAATATAATAAATGATATAATATATTATTTTATAATTGTATAATTAATTTAATAACAAAATAAATAATATAATATAATAAATTTATAATTTTATATTTATTTCAATAATAAAATAAACTATATAATATATACCCTTATTAGTTATTTCACATGTCACAGTGCTAAATATAATTTTACCAAACACTTAACATAAATCAGCTAGCAACTAACAGCTGTATTCAACAATTAAATCAAACAGGCCTTTATTCAATAGATTTGTTCATGATAATATTCTCACTTCTTATTTTTAAATTTGTTGATGAAATAATAATTTGATAATGTGACGGATGTTGTGGTGGTTGTAGTGAAGATATTGATAATTTTAAATTAAAATAACATATGTTATAATAATATTATATATTAAAATTTTACTACTAATTTAATTATATATATATACACACAAAAATGAAGTTGTAATGGTCTTCCAAATGCATTCCATTTAGACTTTGATTCAATCGCCTAAAATCTGTGAAATAATGGCCACATACAATTTCTGGTGAAGATAGGTAAATTCTCGGCTCAACTGTACCTTTTCCTAGCCAATTGGCTCCCAAGAACAAAAATTAAATTTGAACATACGGAATATAGCAAAAATATCATACATCGTATGAATATTTCACATTTAGAAAATGAAAACAAAATATATCATTTCCATGTTTTTCACAAAATTGATCTCTTCACTGTTTCGCTTAACAGAATCTGTCATAGTTTTTAACATAAGAACAAGAATATACAAAAAGAACCAATCAATTCCAACTTTTTGTTATCATCGGATCCCATGTCACTGTTCATATTTCAGGTTATGCTTCCCTATAATCACCCTTCTTACCAGCCCACATAGGAATTTTGGAATATCTCATTCTCATTCCTCTTTCATGTCCCCAGCCAGCAACTCATCTACATCACATGGTTTTTTTATCAGAAAAATATAGAAAACAAATTGAAAGCAGAACAAAGATCCGTAAATGGGAATTCAATAGAACAAGGATATATGTGTGAGCTAACCTTTTGTACAGTTCCCTTACATCTTCCCCTAATAGTGGGCTTTCCAGGTAGGGATCGCCACACTCTTTCAGATCAACTGTCTCCATCTCAAAATCCTGATAACCACAATACTCATTCCATTCAAACCACAATTTTGAAATTGCTTCCTTCCTGAAACAAGTGCTATGATCTTCCTCCTCAGGTGAATCCGCAGCAACTAATCTATAAGCATACACTTTATTCTTCTGGCCTGGACGGAATGCCCGCCCTATTGCTTGGCGAGTAACCGATGGATTCAGATGAACATCCAAGATAATAATGCGAGAAGCCCCAACCAGAGAAATTCCCTCTCCACATGCCTTAATGGATCCAAAGAAAACTTTTGCATCGGTGGAGTTGTTAAATCTCTCCATGGATGACTCCCGATCATCAGAAGTTGACTCACCTGATATTACAAAAATTTCTTTCCCCAAAATCCAACCTTTCACTTTTACTACTAATCTCTCTAAAAATTTTAAAGGAGTGAGATATTGGCTAAAAACTAGCAGCTTCTCTCTAGCCGACTCACACAAATTTAACATTGTAAGAAAAAATTTAGCTTTCACTCCATCTCTCAAATTAATTTCCCCTAAAAACTTATCCATTCTGTCATTAGTCACATCAGAATTTTCAGATATACTGTACAAATTCGGGTGCAGATAAACAACACTTCCAACAGAATTTCTCTTGAATTTCCTTGCCCATTTCTTCAATTTCTCAACTTCTTGCTTCTGTCTAGGACTAAGGTTAAGCACTACAGTGAAATCAACAAGTCCAGGAAGCTCATCCAAGAAATCTCCTTTATAATAATGAAGGACCTTGCTAGTCATCTCTCGAAGATCATGTATGACAGCCACTTTCCTTCTAAAATCTTGATCCTGTATTGTGTGCTCAACCAAGTCATAAAAAACTGTCTCCCCAGTTTTGAGATGCTTTTTCACTCCTTGTATATGTACCTTGCTCATAATCCGCTTGACGATGGCCCGGGAAGTATTCAATCTCAAAAACTTTGGGCGAACGAGATTCAATATATTGAATACCTCCTTGACATGATTTTGGTAAAGGGTGCCAGAAAGCACCACCTTACGAGGTGTCTGCACCTTAGCAAGTGACTGCAGAACATCAGTATTCTCATTCCTGGGAGTGTGTCCTTCATCCAAAATCAGAATTGTAGGTCGCTTGAGCAATATTTCTTGACAACTAGCTGCAACCTTACTGTTTACATCATCACAGACAATAGAGGAGAATTGTTTGTACCCTAAGAAAAGAATACTCCTTTGCTCCACCCACTGTTTTAAGACCTCCAGTTGCTGTGTGCGACCATCTGCTTTCACACTATAAAAGTCATACAGTGGAATATCCTCAACCTGCCAAGTCTGAAACTCCTTTTTCCATGTGGCTAAAATTCCTTTTGGGAGCACCACCAGTGGTCTAGCATGTGGATATTTGGCTAGGAAACTCTGCATGAAACTGATGATCATGAATGTTTTTCCAGATCCAGGAGCGTGGGCCAAGATGCAGCCCCCAGGATTTTCTGCCACCAGGTTACTTCGAAGGAAATTGAAACCTTCCACCTGATGAGGTTTCATTTGCTTCATGTGCCTTGGATGAGCAGAGATGTCAGTAACCATCAAATCTTCCTCAGATAACTCAATTCCAAACATCTCATTTGAATCTCTGTCCTTGACATTCTGATACTCAGGTGCATAAGTTCGTGTACTCTTTTTCTGAAATGAGAGAAGAAATCAAAGTGAAAAAAAAAATTCCAGACAAACAGCAATTAGGTAAGACAACCAAATCCCAAGTTGATGATATGTGCAAACGTCGCAACAAACCCATCATTATATCAATTGGCCAATAGAAAAACAAAGAGCAAAAGTAATAACTTCAGAGAACACAGGAATTCCACTTAAAATCTACATTTGCAGCAAAAATGATAAAAGAAGAATTCAATTAGAAAATTAGGAGAACACAAAGGCACTACAAACACAGAAAATTGGGAGGACACAATACCACTCAAACTGCCCTTTAGCACAATACACCAAATTTCCCTCATGAGCTTGCTTATTCCATGCTTTACTTGGCTGCTCAACATTGCCTTAACTTGTGATAATGCTTTTCATGTTATTTATATGTGTTTTAAGGCAGTCATGTATTTATCTGTAATGCCAAGACCTAGCCTTTATCACTGAAGAACTTGGTCACCAAGTTGCTGTGGCTATTACTTAATTTGGTCATGACACAGAATGTTTCTTCAATAAGCTTTGCATATTTGTTGATCACAATTCAAGACGTCAGTCAATGGCAAATTTAGATAAAGTTCACATGTCAAAAGGCAACCAATCGAACAAATTGTATGATGTGGTATAACAATTTTTTTATGATGATGAAAACAGAAACCAAACATGCTTACTGATATGCCCAGTTGATAAAAAGTAGCTATCTTGCTATACAGCAGGACTTTTTCTTTTCCATAAAGCTCCTCATGGTGTCACAAAGGTGCCATACAATGCTTAAAAGTAAAGATACCTTATTCAGTTGATAAGCAAAATATCTGAACATCCACATAGAAATCTCACAGAAAAGCAAACTTTGTAGCCAGGATAAATTGTTTAAAGAGCACGGTAGGACAACCTAAACTTGAAGCCCCAACCTAAATTTGAATTCCTACCCCAACCCCTTTGACGCCACACTTAAGGACCGGTCCACTTTATTGCCCACCCTATGCATAAACAGGGGACTGCAAGCACTAGGGCGACTATTAGGTCTCAACTAGACTTGGATGCCTCATTAACCAAGAGGAGGCGGAGGAGAAGCAACACGAAAAACACAGCGAATTACTTAATAACTACAATTAACTGAGTATATATGCATTACTTGGCACTTCAATTTTGTACACGTGAATAAAACTCATCAAGATTGAAAACTAAAAGTACTGCATCATGAGATCAACAAGAATACAGAAATGATGACCTTACCTTGTTAAACTGAACCTCAATTATGGTGTCAATTCCTCTCTCAATAACCCCACAAATGCGACAAACATAGCCAATATCATCCTTCAAAACAAAAGAGTGATCACAATATTCTACATCTTCTTGCACGTGTTCATCAGATGAAGGATATTCAGCAACATCCTACCAGAACCAGCAAAAAATCATGTACAAATACAAAAAGAAAATAGCAAGGAATATTCTAAAAATCAAAATTTGAAATTACTCATTCTGACAAACAAAATAGAAGACTAGAATGCACATGGTCTAAAACAAGAAAATAAAGCAAAATTATCAAAAGTCATTTGCGAATTCTATCCCTTGATCTTGGTGGTGTATACAAATAATAAAGGAGTTTGTGCAACATGAATGATTCAAAGAATAAAGTACAAGTGATGCAAATAATAAGGGATCTCCTTATGGGAAATTGGGAATTGGATTAATGATTTGGCGGGCTACTCTTCATGGTTCAGTAGCTCAGGAATTTTTCATAATCAGGGGCATTAAGTAATTCTATATTTCTTCTAGAATGGGCAGTGCTAAACTATCTTGGGTCTTATTCAAGTCTACTTCATTTTGAGCCTTAACATAGAGTCCATAAGTTTTATATTTGGAGTTCAAGTCCTACAAGGTTTAGGATTCTTCGTGAGTCTATCAATACCTAAGCTTATAATATTTCATAATTCATTTTTCATGTCAAAATTTCAGCAATAATACCTTAAACATGATTGTCATGAAATGGTTCCATTCAATTACTTTTTCTTTTAAACCTCCACTTGTATAACCAAGAAATAAGTACCTTAGAACATTCCAATGCTATTGACATCTCCTTCCATATATCTCCAAGGCCATCATCTTCAGTCCTGGATTGATTGTTATCATCATACTCATCTACACCAACAAAAACACCTTTATCTCTCTTATCGGTTTCACCAGCCAAACTTACTAACTTTTCGTGATTTTTTCTCTCAGAATGGGTCTGAACCTGAATGACATTAGAACAGTTAAGTATACAATAAGAACAAAAGAACAAAAGAAAACAATACATGGTAGTATCTATTTATGCATCATTTAATGGCATAGGTGTTTCATGTCCTGTGCCTACCCCTCTTCAAGGATGCTTCATCAGTTAAATTAAGGTGACTTCCTTCACAGGCAAGACAAGAAAGCAACTGTTTTAGAAAGCACCCATTTGAATACTAGGTTCTGCTCTATATGCACAAAGACAGCAGTTGAGCAACTTATTTAGCAAATCATGAATCATCCACTTCCATACATGGGAAGGTAGCTATAGGATTCATCAACAGAACACATCTTGTAACAATATTAAGAAAAAAAAAAAAAAAAACCCGTACATCAGACACTCACAGTTGCATACATGCTAAAGGGATTAATTCTGTAGATAAAGCCCTAAACAAAGTGGGATAGAGCCACAGAGGAAAATAACCTATTTTCCGTATTTAGCTTGATTACGATTAATACTTAATTGAGTTGTATATGTGTTAATCTTTGTATCGTTACTTGCAATTTCAAGCATGCAATTTCAAAGTTACATATGTAATAGAAACTTACAGCTGTGTCCACCATAACTTGCCCTGCGGACCTTGGCAAGACAACCTCCTGGAAGGGACAATTCGGCCTATGATCTCCACTGTCTTCATCATCTGAATCCAAAATTACAACATGCCTTGGTTCTGTTGAAGGATCATTTGTCACACTACTATCATCCTCCAAATCAATGACACATTCCGGTGCCCTTGAAGCATCTTCACTTAGGCCCTCTTTCCCATCATCCAATAAGATATTTGAAAGAATAGGATGCTTCTTCAGATAAGGGCTGAGAACTTTAAGCCTCCGAGAAATGAGAGCTTCAATGTCTTTTGTCACACTTCCATATCTACCAGAATCTAACTTATCGATGAAGCTTGATATGGCAAATGGATCAGAATAATCAACAACTTTAGAAGAGCTTCCATACCCATCTCCATCATTAGATAGTTTTATCCTTTTGTGTCCTTTAGAATATGACTCTGTTAACAAAATCAAACAATTAAATTACAATGGAAACAAAACAATAAGGAACACAAAGCTCTCTTAAACTGCTACATTTTCATACAGCAAAGCCCAAATGAAAACAAAAGTAAAAGGGAACTATTGGACTCTGAACAATTCAAGAAGTTATTCATACAATTTAAAAAGTTGAATATCTACATTTTTAGCATCTACGCAAAAAAAAATTAAAAACTCAATAACCACAAGTTAATATAAAATCAAAATTTTGCTCCCAAGTCCTTCAAAAATTTTGAGTTCATAGGAAAGGCCTACAAATTTTACACACAGAAAGAGCAAGCGATAGAGTACCGCTAGGAGTCGTGTGAACCATCAAAGCAGCTTCCATTGACAACCAAATCAAAGCTTTAACCCTTCAAAGAAAGAAAAGAGAGGTTCGATCATCAAAACTATCACAACAGCAAACAAAACCAAAATCCATTAAAAAAAATCGTAGAAAAACAGAAAATGATACTGATACCGCCCAACGCAGAGCACTAATCGAAGACCTAAACTCAATCGGCAAGCGAACTCAACGATTTCCAAAGCAATTTTCAGCAGTATACATTACACTTGGACTGTCTGTAACGGGCTGTTGCCTATAGCATGAATGAAAATCCTATATGTATATTCCGCATACAATTAATTTGCCTCTTTTAGTAAGTGGAAGAGTTTAATTGGCTAAAGCAGAGGAGTTGGCCAATACAAATTTCCAAAGAAGGTTGTGAAACTGTTCTCGGATGCAGTGAATCTTTTGCTGCAGTTGCTCCTGGCGCGGGGTTCGGGGTTGAAGGAAGAGTCCGCTGGCCCATGGGAATAAAGCGTACTCTCACGTAGACGTCACCAGTTACGAAAACTCTATGTTTGGATGTTAGGATTATTCTAGTTCCAGATTGAAATAATACTGCTACAGTGAGAATATATATATATATATAATTTCTTTTTTCAGAAAATTTTAAAATTTAATAGTAGCTGAATTCTATCATTTAATTTAAATTGAATCAAATTAAATTAAATTATTAAAATTAAATTATTATATTTTAGAATTGAATTGAATCGCTCTATTTCAGTTCAGTTTGGTTCAAATCAATCGATTCTCAATTTTACTTATTTTTTAATTTAGACTTACTTTTCAAGTTATTTGATATAATTTTAACCTTAATTTAAACCTAATAACTATTAATCAATGAAATTAAGCAATTTATATATATATAAAATTAAGTTAAATTTTAATAACTATCCCTAAACTTATATGGTTCTAACACTATAGTTCTTAAACTTTAAAACGTAACAAAAACCCCTAAACTTTTAAATTTTACACAGTAAAATCACTCTAACTTTCAATTACTGATTTTTCAGTTGAAAATTGATGTGAACAGCTCCCATATGGCTCTTAATCAATATTTATCTCTTCTTTTCTTATTCAAATTGTAAAATTATTCTTTCTGCATCTGAAAAATTATTCTCTTTACAGTGAGAAAAATGATTCAATTTACACATAACTTGAGAAAGAAAAGAGAAATATTGATTAATCTTCATGTTAGAACTGTTGAGGTCAACGTTTAACTGAAAAACCGACAATTAGAAGTTAGAGAGATTTTACTGTGTAAAATTTAAAAGTTGAAGGGGTTTTATGTTACATTTTTAAGTTGAAGGACTATAACATTATACTAGATAAGTTCAGAGATAATTGTCAAAATTAATCCTATAAAATTACATATAATTCATAAATTCTCTAAAAAATAAATTAATTCAAAAATAAAAAAATAATATTCTATTTGATTCGGTTCAAACTGATTTTTTTCTTCAAAATCAAATCGAATCAAAATAATCAAAATTTTTAAAATACAAAATCAAACAAAACTGAATTACTGAATTTCAGTTAAAACCGAATAGTTCTCATCCATTGCATCAACTATCAATCCTTTTAAGAAATTGATCTTTGTGGTTGAGAATATAATTAATTATTGGATTTTTACTGTAATTTTTTATAAAGCAATTTTATTTTATTAATAATTATTATTAAATGATTTGATAAAATTCAATCTAATGATGAAAAAATAAAATAATTAAAAATAAAATAAATATAGAAGGCACTTATATTATTTATATTTAAAAAAATAGATAAAAAAATTAGATAAAAAAATTATATAATATATTTATTTATATATCTAAAAGCTAAAATAAAAAGAAAAAACAGTATTTCCTTGAATTTATTTTTTTACATTTTTTTAGGATTTTGAGCCTTTTTAAGAAATTTTAAAATTCTTAAAATTTTCTTTCTTATACAATAAATCTTATCTCTTTTGGATTAGGTTTAGTGATTCTTTCTTTATAAGCATTGGGAGACAGATATATATCCAGCAGATACATATAATCCCATTCTTTATAAGCTCAGAGATAAAAATGACTCTGCAAACCTTGGTCTGGACTTCGAATCAATCCAAAATACAGTGTCAATACTGATTCAACAAGCATCTCATGCAAGCTTGCGGCATGAAATTTTAAAGAACCAATAAATGAAGAGAATCCAAGACTAAAAAAAGTACCGCCCTTTTGGTACCTTATCTACAAAGGCCTATATTCGTTTCGAATAAATGTTTATGAAAAAAAGAATTTAAATGAATTATCATATAATTATATTTATTTATGTTTATTTAAAAATAAATTTTTTAAATTAAAAAAATAATTTTTTAATATAAAAAAATTAAAATTTTCATTTTAAATATGAAATTTAATAAAAAATAATTAAATTAAATTCTTGTAAATTCTAGATTGTAAAACTACAACTACAAAATTATTGTAAATAATTAAGTATTATTATTTTAATGGTTTCCCACTTTTTATTCCTTATTATTTTTGCTCTTATTACCTTTACATGCGTTGAGAAAATAAAATTTTATTGATTTCAAATAATTACACAATCGAAGCCTTTTATATATATATATATATATAATAGAAGAAAATATTATTATTATTATTATTATTATTATTATTATTATTATTATTATTATTATTATTATTTTTACGTTCAATCCTGCTCCTCTCAAAAAAATAATACTCAGATATCCCGTAATTGTTTTTTTCTTTGAAAAAAGAGGCAGAGGCTAAACAAACAGAGAAAACTACAAGGTGACATCGCGACGACACCAACACCACAAAAATCATGCATGAGCCAAGGTAGGAGACCACTCAGAGGACTGTCAAGGTGAAGGCAAACCCAAGGAAAGAGAACTAGCATAAGAGGGCAGCCAATCTGTCGTAAAATTACCTTGCCTGTACACATGAGAATTGGTAACATGCCAGCTGCCTTCAATGAGCTCTTTAACTGAGGAAATGTGAGAACGCAGCACAGGGGGAACAGAAGGGAGATGACTACCTTATTGTCACATTCAGCCTGCAAGAACAGATAAATCCTTTTGCTTGAGGTTAACATCATCCAATCTTGCACACTGATATTCTGACTGAAAAATTCTGATTGAAAATCATACGGAACAAGATGCAACCAATTAAATTTACTTTGAGCACAATCTTGGAGAACATGGAACGTGTTCTGATGTTCTCTACATGAAGCATACAAACACTGCACAAATTAGACGAAGCTAAATGACGGCGGCATCTCTCCTCATTTATGAGCAACTTCTCCTGAGCCGTAACCCAAAAAAAGGAACGGACTTGTTTAGGACCATTCCATTGCCAAACGAGGTTCCAAATAGCATTGGTCGGCACTAAAGTAACCTCCCGAAATGCAAGTATAATCCGACTTTTGGTAAAATTATCCGATTTAGATTCACCCCAATAAATGGCGTTGGCACCTTGATAAAGGGGAAGGAGGTGGAATGCCCGCGTTCAACAAAATCACATAAATTTCAGCAGGCAAAATGCTCGATTTAGCTTTTGTATTTATAAAAAAAATTCAATTTAACTTATTTTTAACTTTTGGTCCAATTTAATCTATAAGTTTTAATTTAAAATTAATTTAGTCTAAATCTTAAAATTTATGAGCTAAGTTTCTTTATTTTTTAATTTAAAAAAAATTAAGAAGTTCAGTTTTTTAATTTTGAAATTGAATTTTTTAATTTATTTATTTAAGCCTAAAAATTAAACAACTCAAATTTTTATTTTTTTTTATTTTTAGGTTAAATTAATCTTAAATTAAAATTTCTGAATTAAATTAAATAAATAATTAAAAATAACTAAATTAAAATCTCTAATAAGTACAAGGATGAAATTAACTCAATTATTTTTATCATATAATTGAAGCTTTTTAAAAATTTTCTTCTTCTTTTCTAAAAATTTTCTTCATATATTTTTTCACATTTACTCTACTCAACTCAACTCAACTCAACTAAGCCTTTATCCCAAAAATTTATTGGAGTCGGCTATATGGATTCTCTTTCTCCACTCTAGACAATTTTAGATTAAATCATCGAAAATGCGTAATGCTTCTAGGTCATGTTGTACTACTCTCCTCCAAGTCAGTTTATGTCTACTTTCTTTTCTTCATATCCTTTAACTCAATGTGGTCTACTTGTTTAACTGGAGCCTCTGTATGTCTATGCTTCACATGACCAAACTACGTCAATCTCGCTTCTCTCAACTTATCCTCAATTGGCAACACTCATACCTTTTCTCTAATACTCTCATTATGGAATTTATCTAGTCTAGTATGACCACTCATCCACCTTAACATTCTCATCTCCGTAACTCTTATCTTAGACACATATGACTCCTTCATTACCCACCACTCACTGCCATATAACATAGCCGGTCGTATTGTTGTACGGTAAAATTTTCCTTTCAACTTATTAGGAATCTTGTGATCACATAAAACTCTCATGGCACGTCTCTACTTTAACCATTCAGCTTTAATCCTATGACTAACACCCTGATACACTTGAATTATATAGATGTTTTTAAGTACATTTATATACTATCTCATGGCATTTAGGTAAGTAATCTCATGCATAGTAGTTGATTTCATTAATTTTTGTAATTTCTATTGTCAAGCCCTTAATTCCATATTTTCTGCATCATTTCAGGTGTTTTGGTGAAGCCTCAGGGCATAGGAGTCCGGAAGGAAACTTGGAAAGGTCAAAAGACTGAGAATTGCTGCTGATACAATGTACACGGGTCGTGTAAGCAAAGCCACAGACCCTTGTAACCTTCTGCCAGATGAAAGCCAGAGAGCCAATGGAGGAACAAAAGTACACAGGTCGTGTAATTGGACCCGTGTAATCTGAAGGGACCCTTGTAAGTCTCTGCAGGACATAAGCTTGAAGAATTTTCTAAGAACAAAAGTACACGCCCCGTGTAACCAGGCCCGTGTAGCCAACGCAGACCCGTGTAAGTCTCTGTGCCAATACAAGACTCCGCAATTCCGCTCCAGTAAGTTACATAGCCCGGGGCCTTGTAGTGACACACGGGCCGTGTACCATGTGGCAGCAAGTTTTCTAACTCGAATTCTCGCTCTTGTTTACACATTCAAATCAGACTCCTAAGGCTTTTTGGACTCAAAATGACCTAACCCTGGAACAGCTATTATAAATAGAAACATAAAACATCCAAGAGGGGGATCAATCCTTTTACAGCACTTTTTAGGAGTTTCAAAGAGTTCTCGCTTCTGCACTCTCTCCAGCTATCTTAAGGAAAAGAATATCAGTATCAAGAGGAGTTTTCTAGCCGAAGTTCCACAAGATCAAAGCTGCAAACCCTCTTCGGTTCTTTCATTCCATTTCCTTAAACGGATTTTTATTATTTTATTTTTTCTAGATGATTTCTTTTTACTGTCTTTATCTTTTTTATCATGATGTTTGCTGAACTCACCATGAGTGAGTAGTTTTCATATTCTAAAATTGGAAAAGTAATGCTTGTAATCATTATTATGGATAAACATTAAGTTTTATTTATTGGATTTGAGATTTGTTCCTTGATTTAATTTCTTGCGATCTTAATGCATGCTATGTGTTGGTACCCACTTAGTATTGATTATAGATATTAATTAAAGGATTGAAAGGTGAATAGTAATATTAGAAAATCAAGATTTTGAACTTAGGAATTCTGACCTAGATATAGGCTGATACCTTTGTGCAATTTCAAAATTGGTCAAAGACCTTAAAGGGTTTTAATTAATTTGATCGCCACGAAAGTTGGATTTAAGTTAATTAAAATACACCCTAGGTGCCTTGAGAGAGGACTTAGGATACCTTAGGACTAATTTCCATCAAAGCAAACGATTCTCAATCCAATAAATAAACAAGATAACATCCATAGTAAGATTCCAGTGTGAAATCTTAATTCTGGAATTATTTCAAAATAGATTATTTCATTTTAAGTTTATCATTCTAGTGTTTAAAATAAATAACCTTCATTCCCTCAGTGTTAGATAGCCTAAACAGTCAAAATTACTGTGTAGATTGGTACTTACTAATCAAATTCCTAATGGGAACGATACTTTATTCATCACTTTATTACTTGTTAGCGAACCGTGCATTTGCGGGGTTATAAAACTAGTGAAATAAATTTTTGGCACCGTTGCCGGGGAATTTGGCTTTAGTAATATCGAGTGATAGGCAATTTAGCTGATGTAGGCAACTATATTTATTATTTAATTTTATTTGATTTTTTTTATTTCTTTTCTTTTCTCTTAGGTGCCTGACCTGGTATATGACCAGAACAAGGCTAGAAGAAGAAATCTTGGACTGTGATCCAGAGATAGACAGAACTCTGAGAGCCATCAGGAGGGAAAGGAAACATCAAGAGCACGATCAAGAAGATCCTGAAATTCCAACCATGGCCAATAATAATGACAGGACAAGACTCTTGAGAGACTACGGAGCTCCATCTATCCAAGGATTTCAGCCCAGTGTCGCAAGACCCACAATGGAAGCCAACAACTTTGAGTTAAAACCAGCATGGCTTCAAATGATTCAACAAATCTAGTTTGGAGGTTCACCAACAGAAGATCCACACTATCACCTCTAGTGCTTTCTTACCCTATGTGACACATTCAAGATGAATGAAGTTTCTGATCAAGCCATAAGACTCAGAGCATTCCCATTCTCCCTTTGAGATAGAGCAAGGAAGTGGTTACTTTCTCAACCAGCTGGAACGTTCACCACTTGGGAAAACCTCTCACAAGCTTTTCTAGCAAGGTACTTCCCACCTGCAAAGATTGCATGACTGAGGCTTGAGCTCAACTCCTTCAGACAAAAGGAAGGTGAATTACTCTATGATGCATGGGAAAGATAAAAGGACCTGCAGAGGGAATGTCCACACCATGGCATAGAGGATTGGATACTAGTGCAAAATTTCTATAATGGGTTACTACCCTCAATAAGGAGCACAGTTGATTCAGTTGCACAAGGTGACCTAATGGAGAAAACAGTAACACAAGCACTTGAACTTCTAGAGAGGGTCGCATACCATAATTATGAGTGGTCAAATGAAAGAGAAAATGTAAGGAGAATAGCAGGAGTCCTGGAAGTAGATGCCCTAAGCATGATAAATGTTCAATTTGATCAGCTCACAAGGAGGCTTGATAAAATGCAAGCCAATGTTGTAGGTATGAACAGTCAACATGAGGACAGCTATGGAGGAAGATACATGAGTTTAGAATATAACAGTTTCAATGAACCTCCCACAGAACAAGTGAACTATCTTAACAACTAGGGAAACTTCAACCAGAGGCAGCCTAACAATCCATATTCAAACACTTACAACCCTAGAAGGAGGAATCACTCAAATTTCTCATGGTCCAATCAGCAGAATTAGCCAATAAACAAACAACAGGGGTACAAACCACTAGCACCCCCCGGATTTCAGAACAGAGGCCAAAACTTTGCACAGCCACCACCGCCTCCTCAACCTCAGTAACTTGAATCGAAGATGACTATGGAATCCATGATGGAAGGTTTCCTAGCAGCTCAACAACAACCGAATGAACTGATTAAACAGCTGACTTCCAGAATGGACCAACTTGCTACCAATAACAAGATGCTAGAAAACCAAATTGCTCAGTAAGCAAGTTCTTCAAGTAAAGCTATTGGTAAACTGCCTAGTCAACCAGAGATGAACCCAAGGGAGCATTGTAAGGCAGTTACATTGAGGAGTGGGAGAACACTAGTACAACCAAAGGAAGAACTGACAGAGGAAACCTCAGAAAAATCTGAAAGCCAAACAGAGAAAAAGGAGGAAGAAGCTATGAAAGATCAGGAAGAGGAAGCAGGAAAGAAAAAGAATTTACCCGAGCCATACTAGCCTCCCCTACCTTTTCCTCAGAGATTTCAGAAAGCCAAATTGTACAAGCAGTTTGGGAAGTTTTAGAAATTTTACAGAAACTTTTTATCAACCTTCCCTTCACAAAAGCACTCTCTCAAATGCCATCCTATGCCAAATTTCTTAAGGAAATTCTGTCAAAGAAAAGAAAACTGGAAGTCTATGAGACAGTTGCTCTAACAGAGGAATGCAGTGCCATATTGCAAAACAAACTGCCTCCAAAGTTAAAAGATATAGGAAGCTTCTCCATACCCTACCTCATTAGCAACAAGAAAATAAACAAGGCTCTTTGCGATCTTGGGGAAAGTGTGAGTTTAATGCCTCTATCAATATATAAAAAGCTGGAGATTGGAGAACTGAAGCCCACGACAATCTCACTGTAATTAGCTGATCGATCTGTTAAATATCCAGTGGGCATACATGAGAACATCCCCATCAAAGTGGGCAAATTTTTCATTCCAGTAGACTTTGTTGTCCTTGAGATAAAAGAAGATGTTTAGATCCCTATCATCTTGGGAAGACCATTCTTGGCAATCGCCGGAGCAATTATAGACGTTAAAAATGGGCGACTAACTCTCAAGGTAGGGAAGAAGAAGTGGAATTCAACTTGTTCGACACAATAAAACACAAATTCGAACCTGACAAATGCTTCAAGGTTGACATAATTGACAAACAAGTTGAAGAGAAATTTCATAAGGTACATCCTAAAGATCCTCTTGAAGCATGCATTGTGCACAACCACATAGCGAATAATGAAAACACAGAAATAGCAGCTTGTGCACAATAGTTAGCAGCTCATCCAACCCTACCCTTAGCTTAAGCTTCCGATATGGAGAAGTTGAAGGAGGAACAACAAGGGCAAGCTCCAGGAAAACACCAAACAGGTAGAGCTTAAACCTCTCTCCTCCTCACTAAGGTATGCATTTCTGGACTTAAACTCTAAATATCCAGTTATAATCAATGCTAGCCTATCTAAGATAGAAGAGAAAAAAATTGCTAAGAGAATTTAGGACCAACAACAAGGCCATAGGGTATAAAATAGAAGACCTGAAAGGGATTAACCCCTTGATTTGCATGCACCGGATACTTAGGGAGGAAAATAGTAAACCCACTATTGAGCACCAAAGAAGACTTAACCCAAACATGAAAGAAGGAATCAAGAAAGAAATCTTGAAACTATTAGATGCGGGTATCATATATCCAATTTCTGATAGTAAATGGGTTAGTCCAGTACATGTAGTCCCTAAGAAGGGTGGGACAACTATTATCCAAAATGCAAACAATGAACTGATCCCTACTAGGGTAGTCACTGGTTGGCAAATGTGCATAGATTATAGGAAATTGAACAGTGCCACCAGAAAAGACCATTTTTCTCTCCCTTTCATTGACCAAATGTTAGAGAGATTAGCAAAATACTCTTATTTTTCTTATCTATATGGGTATTCGGGATTCTTTCAAATTCCTATTCACCCAGAAGACTAAGAAAAGACCACATTTACTTGCCCTTATGGAACATGTCTATATAGGAGAATGCCTTTTGGTCTTTGTAATGCCCCTGCTACCTTTCAAAGATGCATGATGGCTATTTTTTCTGATTATATTGAAAATATCATGGAAGTTTTTATGGATGATTTTTCTGTCTATGGAACTACTTTTGATGATTGCCTAGCTAATTTATCTAAGGTGTTGCAAAGATGTGAAGAATCAAACCTGGTTTTAAACTGGGAAAAATGCCACTTCATGGTAAGGGAAGGTATAGTTCTGGGACATTTGATATCAGAAAGAGGAATTGAGGTTGATAAGGCAAAAGTTGAGATCATTGAAAACATGCCACCACCAACATTAGTCAAGGGAGTGCGAAGCTTTTTGGGACATGTAGGGTTCTACAGAAAATTCATTAAAGATTTATCCAAAATAGCTAAGCCACTTACCAACCTGTTATGTCAAGATGTTCCCTTTGATTTTGATAAAACTTGCCTTGTCTCTTTTAACAGGATCAAAGAAGCCCTGATCTTAGCACCAATAATGCAGCCACCAGATTGGGAGTTATCATTCGAGGTGATGTGCGATGCGAGTGACTTTGCAGTTGGAGCGGCGCTTGAGCAAAGAAAAGATAAAAAGCTCCATGCTATTTATTATGCCAGCAAGACACTCGATAACGCACAAATAAATTATACTACCACAGAAAAGGAATTCCAAGCAGTGGTGTTTGCAATGGACAAATTTAGATCTTACCTAGTTGGGTCAAAAATCATTGTATTCACAGATCATGCTGCAATCTGGTACCTTTTGAACAAGAAGGAAGCAAAACCAAGGCTGATTCAATGGATTTTACTCCTGCAAGAATTTGACCTTGAAATCAAGGACAAAAAGGGGTCCGAAAATGTAGTGGCTGACTATCTTTCCAGGCTGAAATTAGAGTACATAGGGGACTTCGAGGATTTGTCAATTGATGACTTATTTCCTAATGAGTAATTACTAGCATTCTCCCAAGCTCTATGGTATGCTAACTTTGTTAATTTTCTTGTATGCTGGGTATTGCCTCCAAACATGACTTATCAGCAAAGGAAGAAATTCCTACATGATGTGAGATACTACACATGGGAGGAACCTCTGCTATACAAGAGATGCAATGATGGGCTAATAAGAAGATGCATACCGAAGGAGGATATGGAGAACATCCTCCAGCATTGCTATTCATCACTATATGGAGGATACTTTGGCACCACAAAAACAATAGCTAAAATTTTGTAAGCTGGATTTTATTGACCACATTTGTTTAAGGATGTAAGATCCTTTGTGTTAGCTTGTGATCAATGCCAAAGGACAGGCAATACGTTAAGAGGGAATGAAATGCCACTGCATGGTATACTTGAGGTAGAATTATTTGATGTATGGGGAATAGACTTCATGGGACCATTCCCCTCTTCCCATGGAAACAAGTATATTCTGGTTGGAGTTGATTATGTGTCAAAATGGGTAGAAGCAATAGCCATTCCTTAAGAAGAATATCTTCACAAGATTTGGCACACCACAAGCAATAATCAGCGATTGAGGAAGTCACTTCTGCAACCAACAATTCAAAACTCTATTGAAAAACTATGGAGTGACTCACAAGGTGGCCAAACCTTATCATCCTCAAACCAGCGGCCAAGTAGAAATCTCAAACAGGGAACTGACGTGGATTCTAGAGAAAACTATAAACCGATCCAGGAAGGACTGGTGTATGAAGTTAGATGATGCACTGTGGGCATACCGCACCGCATATAAAACCCCAATTGGCATAACACCCTTCCGACTGGTTTATGGAAAATCATGCCATCTCCCTGTCGAACTTGAACACAAAGCTTATTGGGTAATTCAGATCCTAAACTTTGACCTCAAAGCTGCTGGTGAAAAAAGGCTCCTACAATTGAATGAGTTGAAAGAAATCCGACAGGATGCGTATGAAAATGCCAAAATCTTCAAAGATAAAATCAAAAGATGGCATGACAGGCGCGTAACAAGGAAAGAAATAAAAGAAGGAAACCTTGTTCTGTTATTCAACTCTAGATTGAAACTCTTTCCAGGGAAGCTGAAATCAAGATGGTCTGGACCTTTTAAGGTCACTCAAGTCTTTGCACATGGAGTAGTAGAAGTGTGGAGCGAAACCTTAGGAGCATTTAAAGTCAATGGGCAGAGGCTAAAGCCGTACTTTCGAGGAGAACCCATAGAAAAGGGAGTCAATTGCACCCTCGACCATCCTCCTGACAGACCATGAAAGATGAAAGCAAAGTCGAGCTAATGACTATAAACAAGTGCTTTTTGGGAGGCAAACCAAAATTTCTAATTTTTCTTTCTTTCTTTCTTATTTTAATTTTATTAATATTTGTCCACATTTTCTTTTGTAGGAATCCCAAAAGATCTCAAATTTGGAAAAGCAAGGGGGAGTAGAGAACAAGAGAGGAGAGGAATCATCAAGTCAAAACTATAAAAGAGAAAATTGAACAAAACCGGGGAAGTAGCTCTGTTGCTAACCTTCACATTCATTTCATGTATTATGGTGATAAAAATTTTCATAAGGGAAAAATTTAGAAAATCAGAAAATTGCACGGGTCGTGTATTGGGTTCACACGCCCCGTGTAACTTTCTAGAAGTCCGTAAAACTCTTGAAAATTTTAACTCTAAGGGAGACAAAAAGTTACACTAGTCCATAGCCTATTTTACACAGGCCGTGTAATGTTACTGGCAGAATAATTTGAGGACAGAAAGTTACACGGGTCCCCTTTGTAATTTACACGGGCCGTGTAACATGTTCAGCAAAGCAACGAGAGAGGCAGAAAGTTACACGGGTCCCAGAGCTCATTTACATGGGCTGTGTACTAAGACAGAATTTGAAATTTTTGGGCAGAAATTTACACGGCCCTACATGTTAGGACCCGTGTAGTGATATACGACTCGTGTATCATGTCACAGACGTGACTCCTAGGACACGAAACGCGTGAAACGAAGAGTCCTAACGGCTCTTTAAATACACCCCTCGCCTTAAACCCATTCATAAAGACAAAACCCTTCATCTCCACCCCTCCTAGTCTATAAAAACCCCTCAAATCTCTTCTCCCTTCACCAAACCCTAGTATTCTCTTTCCCAAAATTGATCAATGGCTCCTGTAAAGTGATCTGCGTGAAGAATGGGCTCTTCCTCGAGGCAAGGAGGAGAATCCTCACCTTTTCCCCCTTAGCCGACACCTCAACACCCAAGAATAAGGGCAGTCTCTCCTCAACCGTAACCCCAGCCACAAGCCGCTCCACAACCCGAAATCTCCATTCCTTGGGGATTCCGTGATGATGCCCACAAGGCCATGTGCACCCGGCCTCACACTCGAAAAATTAGCTCCATAAAATACATGGATTTCACACTACTAGAGCAAATCAGGCTGCAGGACAAAATCAACGGACTACTCAATAGCATCGGGTGGACAAGGTTCATCTAACTCCAATTTCTCGTATACTGGACACCACACTAGAGTTTTTGGGCAGTTTCAAGGCCACCTTATGGCCTACCGACAGGGAAGATAGAGGCATAATTGAATTTCGCCTCCTTGGTGTCGATCGGGTAATGAATGTAGATGAGTTCAATGCCATCTTCAACTTCGACAGCACCGACCACCAAGAGATCCCTCGGAACCGCATGCTCTATAATAGCATCAACTTCTGGAGTTATACAGCTCAACATGGAGCTGTATAACTCCAGCAAGTCAAAATCCTTGGGTATCACAAGTCCAGCCCTGCGTTACATACATCGGTTAGCCGCCCACACCATCATGGGTCATGGTGATAGCCTTGGCGTAGTAAATGTCAGCAAGCTCTTTTTCTTATGGTGTATGGTCACCGGGCAGTGCTATAGCACCAGTTTCTTTTTATGCAACCACCTCCGCTGCCTCTGTCATCAGCCTACCGGGCACATCGTGCTTGGTGGCCTCATTACAACCACCACCCTCCACTTCGGATTCGTCCCAGGACATCACAGGCTGCACTCCGTCAGTGGAACATCAAGAATCGATCAAACCATCTGCATATCCATGGGGATATGTAAGAAGGTGGGCAACACCTACTACCTGCTTGATGCCGAAGGGAATGCCATCCCTCGGAGAGATGAAGCACAAGAAGGACCTGGCGAGACTTCGCAGCCACAGGCAGAAGCCCAAGAGCCACTGTTTCATGAGTCCCCCACTCGAGTGCCTCCACACACACCACCACCCACAGACTCGGTCCTCGCATACCTACAACACTTGGAGACCACCATCAACAATAGGATGCGAGCAATCGAGGATAGCCTCCAGGAAGCCCACAACAAGCTGGACATGCTAATAGAGAGGCTCGATGAAGAAGAGCCAGCGTCGCCATCATCACCATTAGAGACCCTTTAGAGCTAGGACTATAGGATAGGTTCTCTATTGTAAAATCTTGCATACCTTAGTCCTAAACTGTAATCATAGGTCTCTTTTATTTGCTTTTTGTCCAAACCTTTCCATGCTTAATAAATAATATGCTTTTTTATTATTTTTGTACATTTTCTATAATTTTGCATATTATGTTGACATTGAGGACAATGTCCGATTCGAGTTTGGGGGGGTATAAGTGCATTTCTTGTCTTACATATCATTACATTGCTTAATTTTAGCTATATTATTCTTGTGTATCAAAATTTTAGAAAAATATTAAAAAAATTTTGAAAATTTTGAACTTTGAATTGTGAAACTTAGAACTATAATCAATTTCTAGTAAGCTAATAATTGGACTCCACGGGATAGAGAAATGAATGTATCTGGATAGGCAAAAAGGGATTTTAACATGTTGTCTGTGAAAAACCTAATCTCTTTAGTGGAACTAGACTAGTTAAACTCCTTTATAATTATTTATTTGTCACATCGAACTTGTGAAGTTAGGAGAAATTTCTTGAAATATAAACAAACCTGAAAATGCCTTACTCTAGAACATATCTACTGAACCTATCAAGACGAAATCCTAGCATATTCTTGATAAAGAAATTATTAAGGTATTCTTTAATATAGCCTAATTAAGCCTTAGTCACCCTTAGTGACAATATGTCCCTTGCACCCAACTTGAGCTTATATTTTTACCTATATGATTTTCCTTGTTTACCCATAATTATTGACCTAGCCCTTAGCCTAAATACATACCTACCCTTTTGAGGAAGCTAAATGTATAAGTAAAAAGTATATTAAGTGCAAAAAGGAAAATAGAGAGAGGATGAAGAACTCGAGAAAGAGTGCAAGTGTGCAATTGAAATCAAAGAAAAATTTATCTTTCCAACCCAGCAAAAGCAATGAGTTTGGGGGATAAGACAAAAGGGACATAAATAAATAAATAAAAAGAGAGAGAGAGAAGTCCCAAGATAAGTATCATGGAAGCATGCTTTGCACTATAAAAAACCAAAAGCCCCTCCTTTCCATACAAAATCAATAGAATAAACTTAGTATACTTAGTATTTTATACATAAATGTTATCCTCGTATTTGCATTCTCTATAAACCTTTCATTGGCAACCAAGTCATTATCCCTTTAGCCCCATTACATCCTTTTAAAGACCTTTTAATCTTTTGAAAAGTGTATGCTACATTAGTGGAGATAGAAAATTGAGACATGCCTATGGAGTTGGAATTGAGTTACTTCATCACAATTATCCACAATAGAGGCAAATTTGGGGAAGTAAGTATTTCTCAAGTCTATCCTAATAAAATAGGTTATTTATGACTTATTAATGGCCTTGTATAGAGGAATAATTAGTTAAAACACTATGAAAGGAGGTGAAGTTCCAAACATGCAGCTATTAGAACCCATATGCCTTGAAAGAGGGTAAATGGTATGAAGGATTGGAAGAGTTTAATTATGTGCTTATTAAATTATTGGTTATATTCCTAAATTTTTCCCTAAAATGTGTTTTAAAACAAAGTTTTGTTTTGCTTGAGGACAAGCAAAAGTTTGAGTTTAGGGGTGTTTGATACACTTGAATTTTATAAATGTTTTTAAGCACATTTGTATACTATCTCGTGGCATTTAGGTAAGTAATCTCATGCATAGTAGTTGATTTCATTAATTTTTGTAATTTCTATTGTCAAGCCCTTAATTCCATATTTTCTGCATCATTTCAGGTGTTTGGGTAAAGTCCCAGGGCATAGGACTCTGGAAGGAAATTTGGAAAGGTCAAAAGACTGAGAATTGCTGCTGATACAAAGTACACGGGTCGTGTAAGCAAAGCCACAGACCCTTGTAACCTTATGCTAGATGAAAGCCAGAGAGCCAATGGAGGAACAAAAGTACACGGGTTATGTAATTGGACCCGTGTAATCTGAAGGGACCCATGTAAGTCTCTGCCGGGCACAAGCTTAAAGAATTTTCTGAGAACAAAAGTACACGGCCAGTGTAACCATGCCCATGTAGCCAACACAGACTCGTGTAAGTCTCTGTGCCAACGCAAGACTCCACAATTCTACTCCAGTAAGTTACACGGCCCTAGTGACACAAAGGTCGTGTACCATGCAGCAACTAATTTTCTAACCCGAATTCCTGCTCTTGTTTACACATTCAAATCAGACTCCTAAGGCTTTTTGGACTCAAAATGACCTAACCCTAGAACAGCTATTATAAATAGAAACAGAAAACATCTAAGAGGGGGATCAATCCTTTTACAGCACTTTTTAGGAGTTTCAAAGAGTGCTCGCTTCTGCATTCTCTCTAGCCGTCTTGAGGAGAAGAATATCAGTATCAAGGGGAGTTTTCCAGCCAAAGTTCCACAAGATCAAAGCTGCAAACCCTCTTTGGTTCTTTCATTCCATTTCCTTAAACAGATTTTTATTATTTTATTTCTTCTAGATGATTTCTTTTTACTGTCTTTACCTTTTTATCATGATGTTTGCTGAACTTACCATGAGTGAGTAGTTTTCATATTCAGGAATTGGGAGAGTAATGCTTGTAATCATAATTATGGATAAATATTAAGTTTTATTATTGGATTTGAGATTTATTTCTTGATTTAATTTCTTGTGATCTTAATGCATGCTATATGTTGGTACCCACTTAGTATTGATTATAGATATTAATTGAAGGACTGAAAAGTGAAGATTAATATTAGAAAATCAAGATTTTGAACCTAGAAATTTTGACCTAGACATAGGCTGATACCTTTGTGGAATTTCAAAATTGGTCAAAGGCCTTAAAGGGTTTTAATTAATTTGATCGCCATAAAAGTCGAGTTTAAGTTAATTAAAATACACCCTAGGTGCCTTGAGAGAGGACTTAGGATACCTTAGGGCTAATTTTCATTAAGGCAAACGATTCTCAATCCAGTAAATAAACAAGATAACATCCATAGTAAGATTCAAGTGTGAAATCTTAATTCCAAAATTGTTTCAAAATAGATTATATCATTTTAAGTTTATCATTCTAGTGTTTAAAATAAGCAACCTTCATTTCCTTAGTATTCGATAGCCTAAACAGTCAAAATTACTGTGTAGATTGGTACTTACTGATCAAATTTCTTGTGAGAATGATACTTTATTCATTACTTTATTACTTATTAGCAATCCGTGCACTTGCCGGGTTGTAAAACAGGCGAAACTCATCCTTCTCACATCCCCCATCTGCTTGAAGGATTGAGCCGAGATATTTAAAGTGATTACTTTGGGGCAATACCACTCCATCCAAACTAACTCCTTTCTTATCACCTGTTCGGCCTTCACTGAACTTGCAATGCATATATTCTGTCTTCGTTCTACTTAACTTAAAGCCCTTTAACTCTAAAGTACTTCTTCAAAGCTCTAACTTTCTATTGACTCCTTCTTATAGAGTTTGGTACTGATCAAAGGTTATGTTTTATTAAATGATGATGCTATATATATAACATGTACAAGCTAATCATGATAAGGATAAGATATACAGAAGGTATCCTAGCTAAGATATACAAGTGATACACATTAATCATGATAAGGATTAGATATACAAAAGGTATCCTAGCTAAGGTATACAAGTAATACACATTTAGATATACATGAAGAGTTATACATAAATACAATCTCTATCATGCCCCCTCAATTAGAGCCACTTGTGGATCTAATTGCAAGAAGTGGTCGCAATTGCAAAAATCTTATCCGAGATACTGCTTTTATTAGTAAATCTGCTATTTGATCCTTAGAAGAGATGAATTTCACTTGAAGTTCTTTCTTTGTTAGCTTATCACGCAAAAAGTGATAATCAACTTTAATGTGTTTTATTCGTGCATGAAAAACAGGATTTACTGATAAGTAAGTTGCATCAATATTGTCACACCATAGGATGGGTATTTGTGTCATGGGTTGTCCTATTTCATGAAGAAGAGACTGCAACCACATGACCTCCATAGTAGCTGTTCCAACAGCTCTATATTTCACCTTTGTCGAAGATTTTCCAACAGTTGGTTGCTTCTTGGTACTCTAAGAAACTAAGTTCTTGCCCATATATATTGTGCAGCTAGTAGTAGATTTTTGGTCACCAATGCTACTTGTCCAATCTGCATCGAAGTACATAGTTAAATTGTGATTAAAAGACTTAGTAATTAAAAGACCATAACTTCAGGTAACAAAGGATCCATTTAATTGCTGTCCAATAAGGCTCTTTTGGATGTTGTAAAAATTGTGATACTTTTTGTACAGCAAAAGCAACATCTGGACGAGTAATTGATAGGTATTGTAGGCCTCCCACTATACTTCTATAGAGCTGAGGTTATTGAACAAGGTCTCATTAGGTACAACTAAGCTTTGTGGTTGGGCATGCTGGAGTTGATATTCCATTGCAATTCTCCATTTTTGCTTTGCAAAGAGGTCTTAAATATATTTTTATTGAGTTAGTAAGATGCCAGATGGTGTGTGACATGCTTCAACACTTAGAAAATAGTCAAGAGGGCCTAGTTCTTTGACTGTGAATTTTTCTTTTAAGGACCTAATGATGTGAGTATTGAAGTTGGTGGTGTTGCTTGTGAGCAATATATCATCAACGTAAATGAGGCAATATGCTTTAGTTTTACCATCATTATAGATAAATAAGGAACTATCAGCATTGGATGTCTTGAAATGGAGTTGCAAGAGCACTACTTTAAGCTTAGCATGCCATTGCCTTGGAGCTTGACGTAAGCCATACAAGGACCTCTTGAGTTTGCAAACATGGTTAGGTCATTCTTTGTCATGATACCCTGGTGGTTGCATCATAAAGACATTATCATGTAAATCTCCATGAAGAAATGCGTTTGACACATCAAGCTATTACATTGGCCAACCATTTGTAATAACAAGAGAAAGAACCACTTTTATAGTTGCTGGCTTGATTACAGGGGAGAAAGTTTCAATAAAGCAGATGCCTGGTCTCTGATGAAACCCTTTGGCAACAAGTTGGGCCTTGTAGCGATCTAAAGAGCCATTTGCTTTTTTGCTTTACTCTATAAACCCATTTACATCCTATGATGCTTTGGGCAGCAGTTAAAGGAACTAACTCCCAAGTTCCCGTCTTCATGAGTGCAGTGATTTCCTCATCCATTGCCTTACGCCAATTAGGATCTAATGCAGCATTGTTATAACATGTTGGAGGTTCAGGTAAGGATTTAGTAGTCATTAGAAGCTTTGGTTTTAATGAACCAGTTTGGGAATGAGTAATCATGGGATGAGTTTTTGCTGGATGTGGGGGTTGATTATCAGATTGCATGGCTATGGTAGAATATGATGGAGATGAGGAATAGTCATGGAAATCAGCTATAAGGGACAGGTCATTATTTTGTGATGTGAGAGGAGAGGTGATATAACTTCGTAAGAAGATGGGAGGTTGAGGTGTTGACTGGTAAGGATGACACGGGTAAAGGGGTACCAAGATTCACACTTAGTGGTGTGAGTTGGGAGGTGTGATGTGATGGGAGACAGGGATGTGAAATTGGTGTGTTAGGTGGTGTGTTTTGTCGTGGTGCAGGAACATGTAAAGGTTGTAATGGTGGAGGTGGGCCTAAAATTCCAGCTGTAGATGTGGACTGAGGGATGGTAGGAGATGTTTGTGATAGTTCACGCATGGGTGCGAGAATAGGTGGAAGAAGGATTGGTCCATTATCATAAGTAGGAGAACTAGAGCTCTTAAAAAAGTTTGCAGAAAATGGGAATACCTGTTAAAAAAAGACAACATGTCATGAGATATAAGATTTGCCAGAGATATGATCCAAGCAGATATAACCTTTATGTAATTTACTATACCCCATAAAAACACATGGAGATGAGCGAGGTGCCAATTTATTTTTGGTGTAAGGTTTGAGCCAAGGATAGCATAAACAACCAAATGCTTTTAAAACAGTGTATTTTGGTGATGTGTGAAACAATAGTTCAAAAGCTATGAATGGTGTAGTATGAACATATGGGAGTTTATTGATGGTATAAACTGTTGTTTCAAAGGCATAATTCCAATATTTCATAGGCATAGATGAGTGATGATGTAAAGCACGACCAGTTTCTACTATATGTTTGTGCCTATGTTTTGCACATCCACTATGTTCTAGCGTATAGGGACATGAAATTCGTTGGGAACATTTTATAGGTAAGTCAAAATTCCATTTTCCGAAAGATATTTAGAAAGAGCTTGATATTCACCTCCCCAGTCTGCTTGGAAACATTTTATAGGTAAGTCAAAATATATCTCAACTATATGTTTGAATTTGATGAAAATATTGAGCACCTCAGATTTTTGTTTAAGAAAATAAATCCACGCATATTTGCTATAGTGATCAAAGAAAATCACATAATAATGATGACCATCAACTGAGGGCACTGGAGAAGGGCCCCAAACATTAGAGCAAATCAATTCCAAAGGTTTGCTCACTTGAGAGCTAAAATCACTGAAAGGTAATTTATGAGCTTTGCTAATTTGACAAGCATTACATGGATTTGAAAAAGAATCAACTTTATTGAATTATAACCTATTTGAATGAAGAACATGAGTAACAATCCTAGAATTAGCATGTCCTAAATGAGCATGCCAAGTACTTATTGTAGCAATATTAGCAATAGGAGGAGTAGAACCGGTGGATTGCAATGACATGGTGTATAAGCCATCCTTACTCTGGCCTTGATGGAGAACCCGCCTCGTGGGGATATCCTTAATAAGAAAATCATTAGGGAAAAATTGAATAGAAACATTGTTAGTTGTTGTAAAGGCATGAACAGACAAAAGATTATTTTGAATAGAAGGAGAGAAAAGAATATCACAAAGAAGAAAACGACAATTATTAGAAGACATATAAGAAGACCCTTAATGAGTTATGGGAAGAGAAGTACCATTACCAATAGTGACAACATCGTTGCCATGATAAGGGGTAGAGTTGGAGATATTCCCATGATCAGCAGTGACATGATAATTTGCTCCTGAGTCAAGTGTCCAAGATTGAGCCAACCCTGGTTGTGCAGTGGTAAAATTGGTGATTGGTCTTTAACTGGGAGGCATGGGAGAGGATGATATGGGCAATGGGCATTGACGTGCCATATGACATGTACCCTTACAGTTATAGCAAGTAAGTGGAGATGGAGAGGAAGTTGGAGTATTATATGAATAACGACTGCCCCTGTTATTATAAGGACGTCCTCATCCATGGTCGCCCCTATTAGGCCTATAATTCTGTGTCTTTGTGACAACTTATGCAGTTGGGGGAACACTATAATCCATTATTAGTGCATCCAGATTCAATTGCGCTTCTTCGTTTAAAAGGAGAGCTTATAAGTCATCGAACTTTATTGGTGCATGACGAGCTTCAAGTGCCCTTGTAAAGGGAGAATGAACAGAACCCAATCCTTTAATAATGTCTCCAACCAATACATCCTTGGATATTGGAGATTGCAAGGCTGCAAGTTGATCGTAGATGGACTATGCCTTTCACATGTAGGAATCAATGGAGTCTGTCCCTTTAGATAAGTGTTTTAACTGCTTTTGAAGCTGTTGGATCTGAGTTCTTGAGCCTGAGGAAAAGATAGTTTGTAGTTTTCTCCAGACTTCCTTTGCGGTCTTAACACCTATTAAGTGAGGAAGTAAAGTCTCAAAGATTGAGCAAAAAAACTAGCTTAACACTAGCTGATCCTTTTGAAACCAAGAGGTATATTGTGGATTTATGGTACCATCTTCAAGGTTTGGTGTTGGTGGTGTATAGGTAGCTGATATGTGGTCAGCCAAGTTATAACTGTTAAGTAATGGCAAGATTTGTGCATGCCATAACAAATAGTTGTTAGAGGTTAACTTGACCGAGAGGAAGTAAGAAACATTGGATGGCAGTGGAGCGAAGATTTTATCAAGAGAAGTTGAAGAAGAGGCTAAAACAATTTCTTGAGACATGATGCTGTCAGGCTAAGGGGATTTGCTCTGATACCATATAGAGTTTGGTACTGATCAAAGGTTATGTTTTATTAAATGATGATGTTGTATATATAACATGTACAAGCTAATCATGATAAGGATCAGATATACAGAAGGTATCCTAGCTAAGAAATACAAGTGATACACATCAATCATGATAAGGATTAGATGTACAAAGGTATCCTAGCTAAGGTATACAAGTAATACTCGTCTAGATATACATGAAGAGTTATACATAGATACAATCTCTATCACTTCTCGTGCCTCATTTATCATAACTATATCATTCGCAAATATCATGCACCAATGGATACTTTCTTGTATATGTTTCGCCAATTCATTTAGAAATAATGTAAAAAGATAAGAGCTTACAGCTGAACCTTGGTGTAATTTAATTGAGATAGGAAAATCTCTTGTGTCTCCTCTCACTGTGCGCACAATAGTAGTTGCTCCTTCATACATATCTTTCAATACTTGTATGTACCTAATAGATACCATTTTTTTGTTTTAACACTCTCCATAAGACATCGCTTGGAAAACTATCATAAGCCTTCTCTAAATCGATAAAAACTATATATAGAACTTTCTTCATATCTTTATATTTCTCCACCAAGCTTTTAATGAGAAAGATCGCTTTCATAGTTGAACGACCAGGCATGAAGCCAAATTGATTGAGAGAGATAGAAGCATTATGACGTAGTCGATGTTATAAATAAATGGTAGTTTATAGATGGATTAATATATATTATAAATATTAAAATTAATAAAAGTTTATATAATTCTTTTTAAAAACTAACGCAATAAAATTTGTTATAATAATTGAATTCCCAAATTCTACTTGTTTTTACACTCTAATTGTTATTGAGAATTAATTATATGAAATCTTTGTTGTTAGGCTATCGATGCCCCTTATGTCTTAAAAAATTATACTTGCATGCGTAAAGGCGGCTTTCTGCTTCCACTTTGACTTAGAAATTGTAGCATTATAATTAATATTAGTTACTATTTATATTAATTAGTTTATTTAAAAATTCTCAATAGAATTATGCTTCTTAATAAAATAAAATTTGATTTTAAATAGGAAATCAATTTTAAATGGTAAACCAATTAAATTAAATTTTTTTTAATAATATTTATAGGATTAAAATTATAGAATCACAAAATTAGAGTTATAACATGATTTTTGTTTTAAGTATAATTACTATTAAAATAATATTAAAATTTTAATTTATATCAATTATAATAATATTTAAAATTTAAAATTATTTATAAAAACTATAGCCTAGCAATGAATTAATATGAATAAACCTTTAATTGTTAAAAATATTAGCGATAAATTTATTATTGCTAAAAGTTATTCGCAACGAATGTACATGAAATAGTTATTAATACTAATTTTTTATTAATATTTTTATAAATGATATAAATTATAAAACACGTGTGTGTATATATATATATATATCTTTGTTTAGTATTCTTATTTTTTTTTAATAATTTTTTTAGTTTTTTTCTTTATTTATGATTGAACCAGTTAATATATCTTTTAAATTTAATATTTAATATTTTTATATAATTATTAATTATGATATTGAAAATATAAATATATTATTTATATTTATTGTATATATTTTTCGTGGCTTTTAATTTTTAAAATTTTAATAGAAATTTTTTATTTTTTCAACATTTTGATTCAACTAAAAGTGTAACCAATTATTTAGCCCCAGACTTTGAGAGATTTTGCGACTGAGCTCGAATCGAATAGAATTGATAGACGTTGAACACTTGCACAATACACACGAATGACCCATCATTCATTTTGATTAAAGATGATTTGAAAAAGATTATTGAAAAATACAAAATATGAATCATTTTATTGTGATGCTTCAAAAAATAAAATCAATAACAAAATATCCAAAAGTTTCTCTTTTAACTTGCCTTCTATCAATTTAGCACAAACTTTGTCGTAAGTCTTTCAAAATCAATTCAAATGCTTTGTGAGTGCTCCAATCACGTAAGCAACTTTTTTATTTTTTATATTAGAATAATTATTTTTATATAGTTGATTAATTAATAATTTATTGCAAAAGATTATCAATATAAAATTTAGACTATAATTTAATCAATTAATTTAATTTTTAATATTTATTTTTATATAAATATACATTTTTTTAATATTTATTTAGAAAAGCAATATATTACGCA